>NW_025533203.1:0-98113 GCF_020631705.1 Daphnia magna | reverse complement strand
CATTGTGCTTCGTTGCTCTGAAGGCCAAGTGGTAACGGTGAAGAGAGAGGAAGAGGAAGAATTCGTTCTTCAGGTGTTGGAGTCCGAATTCTAAAAAGAGGGTGCGGCAAAAGGGAAATCCCCAAGAAGTTGAATTTAGTTTCAAGTTAATAAAAAGGTGTGCGATTTCGCAAAAATACAGTCTTTTGTTTCTTCTTAAACTCGTTTTTGTGTTGCTTTCTCAGACACAATATTGCCTTGGGATATCCCACTATAATTGTTATTTAGACAACTTTTTCAGATCACCAGTAGAACTCCACAACAAAAATGGCTGCCAAGAGATTGAATCAAGCAACGTTGGCGGTGACCATAGAAGTTTTGGAGAAAGAACTTCATAAAGACTTGAAGAATTATGAAACCGCAGCTAATGAAAGCAGATTGCAGGAAGCTGAAACTTCGTTTGAGCTGGCCGATGACAGGATGAAACGACTAATCAGAAATTACGAAACAATCATCCCTATGTTGGAACAAGCCCCCGAAGTTCAACAGAAGTACCTGGTGCAGCATGAAGAGTTCGTCGACCGTTTCCACAAAATAACCATCGACTGGAAGAAAAAGAAACCAGTAGTAACAACAAGTATGGCAAGCCCCATACTTCAAGTAGCAGCTCCAAAGTGGAAACAATACACCTCCAAGCACAATAACTCCACCGATGAATGCGATGCAACTGCAAGTACCTTCAACCCCGTGGAACATTTCACATCTGTTACCACGGATAGAAATCACCAAGTTTGATGGAAATCTTAGCAAATGGGAGGATTGGTGGGCAATTTTTCGCACACTGATCCACGAGAATCCGTCAATGAGACCCATCGAGAAATTCAGCAGACTGAAATTGCATTTAACGGAGGACGCAGCTGGTGCGATATCGTACTTGGATCTGACAGACAACAATTATATCAAAGCAATAGATATTTTGACTGGGAAATACAACAAGCCGAGATCGGTAAAAGCAGACCATTATATTGCCATTACAGAACTTCCAAGAGTAGAACATCAAGAAGACTTTAAAGGACTACGGAAACTACATGACAAGGCAATGGGTCATGCTTTAAACCTCGGCAGTTTAGACCAACAAACAGCTCAGAATGAAGCAATTATGGAAATCTTGACAAGAAAACTGCCAATTGAACTAAAATCTCGATGGCATGGCAAAACCAGGCAGTTCAACAAGACATTAGCAGATTTCTTTACCTTCATCGACTCAATAGCTGCAGATTGGGAGTATGCTTACTCAACCGAGAAGGAAGAGAAGAAGAAAACAAGACCAGAAGCAAGCGAAAAAACGCAAAAAGTAACATTTGCCAACACACCAAAGGCAGCTGAACTAGCAGTCACAGGCACTGCTACAGAATATAAAGACAGGAAACAGAACACTACAGTCAAAAGAAGATGTTTATTCTGCAATGATAAACATTCACTGGCTAAATGTGATATCACCCTAGAGAGGAAGCTGGAGCTAATCAAGAAAGAAAAAAGGTGTTGGAAGTGCCTGGGACAAAATCATCAGGTGAGAGAGTGTTGGAGTACAAGAAAATGCTATAAGTACGGAATGGGTCACCACACGTCTATCTGCAACACGGCAGTTAAACCGAAATCGGTGACAGCAACTGTGGCAGCGTCTCCAATGTTAAGTAGCAGATGGCGCTCCTCTCTCAATCGAAGCACGCCTATTTGGTGGCGTATACGTCCAAACGGCAACAGTGGTAGTGGAGGGCCCAAACGGGTGGCATAAAGCTATCGCCTATATCGATCAAGGATCGAATGCAACCCTTGTTAGAAGTGAATTGGCACAGACTTTAGGGCTACAAGAAGTCGGAAAAATCAATCTGAAGCTGCAAGCAGTGGGACACATCCATCCAGAAAAGGAAAGAAGCGTAAGAAAGCTACGACTTCGCGGAACAATCCCACAGGTGGAAGATATTGAACTTGAAGCAATAGAGCAACCCGAAATCGGGAAAATTGCTGGGTCGAGTAAGACTGAATTCGTCAGCGAACTTTGGAGACAAGGATACCAACTAGCCGACGACAGAATACTGAGCGGAAAAGCAGGACCTTGCCAAATAGACGTCTTGATCGGAGCGAATCAAGTCTGGAAGGTTCTCGGCTCAAAACAGATCGTGTCGAATACAGGTATTCGAGCGATAGAAAGTAAATTGGGATGGCTACTACTAGGGCAAGATGAGAAGGTGGCGTTATCGTCTACAACGGCTATCAGCTTTCTCTTAAAAGCTAAATGAGGAACACCCAAAGATTTACATGAAGACACTGACCCGAAAAAAGAAGAAATTGATTTTGCCAGATGGTGGAAACTAGAGAGTCTAGATCCACTGGAAAAGGTGCCACTTTCAGTACAGTGGAAGACCTATGCAGAGTCCATCACTCAAGATGATGATGGACATTATGTAGCACCGCTCCCATGGAACGGGAACAAAAAATACCTCAGCAAGAATGAAGCCATGGCAGAAGGTCAGGCAAAAGCACTGATAAGAAGATTGGACAGAGACCAGGAGATGAAGACTTCATACGAAGCCGAGTTCAGCAAATTAAAGGAACTTAGGTTCATTTCCATGGCGGATACGTCATTCGACGGTATCTACACGGTTCTGCCCCATCATCCGGTTGTCAGAAAAGACAAAACCACCAGTAGAGTAAGGCCAGTTTTCAATGGTTCAGCAAAACCGAAAACGGGTTTCAGCGCCAATGATTGCCTAGAAGAAGGACCCAATCTGAACCCAGACATTCTTGACATCATGTTACAGTTTAGGCTCAACCCCATTGCCTGGACAGCTGACATTAGACAAGCGTTTCTAATGGTGAAACTGCTTAAAGAAGACGCGGAAGCGTTAAGGTTTTTTCTAGAGGATGAAAACGTCCCAGGATCACTGCAGTTTTATAAATGGAACAGGCTTCCATTTGGACTCAAATGCAGCCTTGCAGTGCTCAGGACCGTCCTGAAGAAACATTTGGAGTCCTATGAAGGTGACTTAGCAGAAATCAGCAAACAAATTCTACGCCACCTATATGTAGATGACTACTTGTCAAATGCATCTACAGTAGAAGAAGCAATGGCCGTAATCGGAATTGTGCTGAAACTTTTCGCTGACGCAAACATGGACTTAAGAAAATGGGTAACAAACAACCAACAGCTGCGTAGATATCTACAAAAACAAGGCCTAACCAATGACTCCGACAAGTCGCACTCATGTCTTAATTTAGACCCACAAAAAGTGCTTGGAGTTAGATGGAATACTAGCACGGATTGCTTTTATTTCAAGGCAGGCAAATTAATTTTTTTTTTTTTTTATTTTTTTTTTTTTTATTTTAAATTTTTTTTTTTTTTTTTTTTTTTTTTTTTTTTTTTTTTCATTTTTTTTTTTTTTTTTTTAAAAATTGTAATTTAAAATTAAGGGGAGGGGAAGGGGGCCGAAAAAAAGGAAAAAAAATTTTAAAAAATTTTTTTATTTTTAAATTATTTTTTAAAAATTTAATTGCAAAGAATTATTTTTTTGGCCCCTAACAAAACCACCCAAAAAATTTATTTTTTTTGTGACCCCTCAACCAAAGCGTATGAGCTGTTCCTTACGTGAAATCAAGACATCCAGATTTCATTCGGCTAATTTGCTGCAAAACCAGAGCAGCACCACTCCCGAAGAACGAGGTTTCTCTACCACGGTTAGAGTTACTTAGTGCCGAACTCGGCAGTGTTCTAGCTGAAAGAATCGTCAACGCAGTTGACAAAGTAAATTGGGAAGTGCATTTATGGACTGACTCAATGGCAACCCTTGGATGGATTCGCGGAGAAGCAAACCGTTGGAAGATGTTCGTCAGAAACAGAGTTGAAGCCATCCAGAAGAGGTTTGGGCCAGATCACTGGAAACATTGTCCGGGGAAAGACAACCCGGCAGACCACGCATCAAGAAGCTTGACAGCAAAGAAATTAGTTGCGGCTTCTTCCTGGTGGGGAGGTCCCTCCTGGCTGAAACTGGAAAAGACGGAATGGTCGCAACAAGATATGCTGACATCAGAAGTAATGCAATTGATGGAGATCGAAGCAAAATTGAAGCAGAAACTGCAAATCCTTGCAGCTAATAGTACTTCGGATTGGTTTGACGTACTCGTATCAAGAGCAAGCAGTTATCTGAGAGTTTTACGTACAATCGCCTGGATGTTTAGGATTTTTAGGAAGGAGTCGCCCGGCAAAGCAACTGAAATGATCAGGGGAGTGGAAGTTTCCTGTCTCTCTGTTCATGAAATCGCCGTCGCCGAGAACTTCATCTTAAAACTCATTCAAAAAAGGGCATTTGCAGAAATCTACGAGTCCTTGCAAAAGGGAAAACCACATGGTAAACTGCTTCACGGTATTGATACACTCAGGCCCATTTGGGATGCAAAGGAGCAACTCATCCGAGTGACTGGAAGAATAGGCCCGGCCCTAAAAGAACTGCTCATCGATCCACCCATCCTTCTTCCATCAAACGAGAGGATTGTTGACATGATGATTCACTATCATCATGTTAAACGGAAGCATGCTGGTGTCCAAAACACTCTGACGTTCTTACGAAATCGTTTTTGGATCATTCGTGCACGCCAACGGATTAAAAGTGTCATAAAAAAGTGTGTAAAGTGCCAACGAGTTCAATCGCGTCCCTTTAATGAAGAAACTGCTGCAATGCCATTGGATCGAACCAAGAAAGCGCAGCCATTTGAAGTGATCGGGATCGACTACTTCGGCCCAATGTATGTGCTAGAAGAAGTGATTCTTATTGAAAAGGACAGTGATGGGAACGATATCGAGAAAACTCGTGTTGGCGAAAAGAAAGTGCATGCGTGTTTGTTTACTTGTGCAGTCACAAGGGCTGTGCATTTGGAGCTTGTGACTGATCTGACAACACAAACCTTTATGTACGCGTTAAGAAGAATGATGTCACGCCGAGAAGATTGTAAAATTATCTACAGTGACAATGCGTCAACATTTACTTGTGCCGCAAAATTAGTGACGGAAGATCCTACCCTAGCCAACTGGCTCTCAAGTAAGGGTATAGAATGGAAGTTTTCTCCTAGCCTAGCTCCATGGTGGGGTGGGTTTTGGGAGAGGATGGTCCGCTCCGTTAAAGAACCGCTAAGAAAGGTACTGGGGAAAATGAAGGTTAGTTTCGACCAACTTCACACCATACTGGTGGAAATTGAAGCTATCGTGAATTCACGGCCCCTAACTTATGTTTCTGGCGACGCACATTCCTACGAAGTTTTGTCTCCACAAAAGTTGCTGATCGGAAGACAACCTGGAACTACATCAGAGTCACCCGACTCAACGAAGATGAGCCGTGATGACCTCATCGAGCTGGACAAGCAGAGGAGCGAACACGCCTTAACATGGTGGAGGCTGTGGCAAGAGTCATACCTGTCTGATCTTAAGCGATTTCACTGTCGCAAAGGAAAGGGCACCAGAATTCCGCGTGTTGGCGAAATCGCCCTGCTGAAAGAACCTAACATCAAACGTGTTTCGTGGCCGACGGCTATTGTTACAGGAGTGATACCTGGAACCGACGCCAAGGTGCGAGCGGTTGTTTTACGACTACGTTCGGGTAAGGAAACCACCAGGAGCATCCAGACTGTCTATCCATTAGAAGTTCAAGCCGATATCGACACGCCCGTCGATGATACCGAAATCGGCACAGTGGAGAAGACTACGTCTACAAGAAAGAAGAATCCGCTCCGTAAGAAGAATTTGGAATCGCGCGAGGACGCTGGCGATTCCGGCGGGGAGGATGTTGCGGATTGTCAAAACCCACAAGAAGAAAGAGTATCCAAGTTTGGAAGGCCCGTCAGATGGCCTATTGTTTTCGACTTATAATTTATGTTATAATTGTAAGCTTTGTGTAGGCCGCCAGGGGCGCTGCCAAGCAGAGCCTTCTTGGTGGCCGATATCGGCAATAGCCTTTGTTAGAATTTTTCCCTGTGTAAAGGCAGACGCCATTTCTTGTGTCAGAAGTCAGTTTCAAATAAACTAGTGGTAGAACCTGCCTAAGTTAAATTTACAAAGGTATTGAATCGCAGGTATTAGAGTTAATAATTAGATTTAAATAATTTTCATATATGTAAACAGCATCAAATATACTTGTATTCAATGTGAATACACTGTTATACCATGAGTTTTTATTTCTATATGTATACTGCATCACATATACTTGTATTCAATGTGAATACACTGTTATACCATGAGTTTTTACTTCTATACGTAAACAGCATCAAATATTCTTGTATTCAATGTGAATACACTGTTATACCATGAGTTTTTACTTCTATATGTATACTGCATCAAATATACTTGTATTCAATGTGAATACACTGTTATACCATGAGTTTTTACTTCTATATGTAAACAGCATCAAATATACTTGTATTCAATGTGAATACACTGTTATACCATGAGTTTTTACTTCTATATATAAACAATCAAATATACTTGTATTCAATGTGACTACACTGTTATACCATGAGTTTTACTTCTATATGTATACTGCATCAAAAATACTTGTATCCAATGTGAATACACTGTTAAACCATGAGTTTTTACTTCTATATGTAAACAGCATCAAATGTACTTGTATTCAATGTGAATACACTGTTATACCATGAGTTTTTACTTCTATACGTAAACAGCATCAAATATAGTGATATTCAATGTAAATACACTGTTATACCATGAGTTTTTACTTCTACATAAAAACAGCATCAAATATAATTGTATTCAATGTGAATACACTGTTTTACCATGAGTTTTTAGTTCTATATGTAAACAGGATCAAATATACTGGTATTCAATGTGAATACACTGTTATACCATGAGTTTTTAGTTCCATATATAAACAGCATCAAATATACTTGTATTCAATGTGAATTTGATGCTGTTTACTAATAGAAGTAAAAACTCATGGTATAACAGTGTATTTAAATTGAATACAAGTATATTTGATGCTGTTTACATATAGAAGTAAAAACTCATGGTATAACAGTGTATTCACATTGAATACAAGTATATTTGATGTTGTTTACATATAGAAGTAAAAACTAATGGTATAACAATGTATTCACATTGAATACAAGTATATTTGATGCTGTTTACATATAGAAGTAAAAAATCATGGTATACAAGTGTATTCACATTGAATACAAGTATATTTGATGTTGTTTACATATAGAAGTAAAAACTCATGATATAACAGTGTATTCACATTGAATACAAGTATATTTGATTTAGTATACATATAGAGGTAAAAACTCTTGGTATAACAGTGTATTCACATTGAATACAAGTATATTTGATGCTGTTTACATATAGAAGTAAAAACTCATGGTATAACAGTGTATTCACATTGAATACATGTATATTTGATGCAGTATACATATAGAACTAAAAACTCATGGTATAACAGTGTATTCACATTGAATAAAAGTATATTTGATGCTTTTTTTATATAGAAGTAAAAACTCGTGGTATATCAGTGTATTCACATTGAATACAAGTATATTTGATGCTGTTTACATATAGAAGTAAAAACTCATGGTATAACAGTGTATTCACATTGAATACAAGTATATTTGATGCTGTTTACATATAGAAGTAAAAATGCATGGTATAACAGTGTATTCACATTGAATTCAAGTATATTTGATGCTGTTTACATATAGAAGTAAAAACTCATGGTATAACAGTGTATTCACATTGAATACAAGTATATTTGATGCTGTTTACATATAGAAGTGAAAACTCATGGTATAACAGTGTATTCACATTGAATACAAGTATATTTGATGCAGTATACATATAGAACGAAAAACTCAAGGAATAACAGTGTATTCACATTGAAAAAAAGTATATTTGATGCTGTTTTTATATAGAAGTAAAAACTCGTGATATATCAGTGTATTCACATTGAATACAAGTATATTTGATGCTGTTTACATATAGAAGTAAAAACTCATGGTATAACAGTGTATTCACATTGAATACAAGTATATTTGATGCTGTTTACATATAGAAGTAAAAACTCATGGTATAACAGTGTATTCACATTGAATACAAGTATATTTGATGCTGTTTACATATAGAAGTAAAAACTCATGGTATAACAGTGTATTCACATTGAATACAAGTATATTTGATGCTGTTTACATATAGAAGTAAAAACTAATGATATAACAGTGTATTCACATTGAATACAAGTATATTTGATGCTGTTTACATATAGAAGTAAAAACTCATGGTATAACAGTGTATTCACATTGAATACAAGTATATTTGATTTAGTAAACATATAGAAGTAAAAACTCATGGTATAACAGTGTATTCACATTGAATACAAGTATATTTGATGCTGTTTACATATAGAAGTAAGAACTCATGGTATAACAGTGTATTCACATTGAATACAAGTATTTTTGATGCTGTTTACATATAGAAGTAAAAACTCATGTTAAAACAGTGTATTTACATTGAATACAAGTATATTTGATTTAGTATACATATAGAAGTAAAAACTCATGGTATAACAGTGTATTCACATTGAATACAAGTATATTTGATGCTGTTTACATATAAAAGTAAAAACTAATGGTATAACAGTGTATTCACATTGAATACAAGTACATTTGATGCTGTTTACATATAGAAGTAAAAACTCATGGTATACAAGTGTATTCACATTGAATACAAGTATATTTGATGTTGTTTACATATAGAAGTAAAAACTCATGATATAACAGTGTATTCACATTGAATACAAGTATATTTGATTTAGTATAAATATAGAGGTAAAAACTCATGGTATAACAGTGTATTCACATTGAATACAAGTATATTTGATGCTGTTTATATATAGAAATAAAAACTCATGGTATAACAGTGTATTCACATTGAATACATGTATATTTGATGCAGTATACATATAGAACTAAAAACTCATGGTACAACAGTGTATTCACATTGAATAAAAGTATATTTGATGCTGTTTTTATATAGAAGTAAAAACTCGTGATATATCAGTATATTCTTATTATCAGTGCCTTTGCCTGACCTTCTGACATGGCTTCATTCTTGCTGAGGTATTTTTTGTTCCCGTTCCATGGGAGCGGTGCTACATAATGTCCATCATCATCTTGAGTGATGGACTCTGCATAGGTCTTCCACTGTACTGAAAGTGGCACCTTTTCCAGTGGATCTAGACTCTCTAGTTTCCACCATCTGGCAAAATCAATTTCTTCTTTTTTCGGGTCAGTTTCTTCATGTAAATTTTTGGGTGTTCCTAGTTTAGCTTTTAAGAGAAAGCTGATAGCCGTTGTAGACGATAACGCCACCTTCTCATCTTGCCCTAGTAGTAGCCATCCCAATTTACTTTCTATCGCTCGAATACCTGTATTCGACACGATCTGTTTTGAGCCGAGAACCTTCCAGACTTGATTCGCTCCGATCAAGACGTCTATTTGGCAGGGTCCTGCTTTTCCGCTCAGTATTCTGTCGTCGGCTAGTTGGTATCCTTGTCTCCAAAGTTTGCTGACGAATTCTGTCTTACTTGACCCAGCAATTTTCCCGATTTCGGGTTGCTCTATTGCTTCAAGTTCAATATCTTCCGCCTGTGGGATTGTTCCGCGAAGTCGTAGCTTTCTTACGCTTCTTTCCTTTTCTGGATGGATGTGTCCCACTGCTTGCAGCTTCAGATTGATTTTTCCGACTTCTTGTAGCCCTAAAGTCTGTGCCAATTCACTTCTAACAAGGGTTGCATTCGATCCTTGATCGATATAGGCGATAGCTTTATGCCACCCGTTTGGGCCCTCCACTACCACTGTTGCCGTTTGGACGTATACGCCACCAAATAGGCGTGCTTCGATTGAGAGAGGAGCGCCATCTGCTACTTTTAACATTGGAGACGCTGCCACAGTTGCTGTCACCGATTTCGGTTTAACTGCCTTGTTGCAGATAGACGTGTGGTGACCCATTCCGCACTTGTAGCATTATCTTGTACTCCAACACTCTCTCACCTGATGATTTTGTCCCAGGCACTTCCAACACCTTTTTTCTTTCTTGATTAGCTCCAGTTTCTTCTCTAGGGTGATATCACATTTAGCCGGTGAATGTTTATCATTGCAGAATAAACATCTTCTTCTTTGACCATAGGGTTCTGTTTCCTGTCCTTATATTCTGTAGCAGTGCCTGTGACTGCTAGTTCAGCTGCCGTAGGTGTGGTGGCAAATGTTACTTTTTGCGTTTTTTCGCTTGCGTCTGGTCTAGTTTTCTTCTTCTCTTGCTTCTCGGTTGAGTAAGCATACTCCCAATCTGCAGCTATTGAGTCGATGAAGGTAAAGAAATCTGCTAATGTCTTGTTGAACTTCCTGGTTTTGCCATGCCATCGAGATTTTAGTTCAATTGGCAGTTTTCTGGTCAAGATTCCCATAATTGCTTCATTCTGAGCTGTTTGTTGGTCTAAACTGCCGAGGTTTAAAGCATGGCCCATTGCCTTGTCATGTAGTTTCCGTAGTCCTTTAAAGTCTTCTTGATGTTCTACTCTTGGAAGTTCTGTTATGGCAGTATAATGGTCTGCTTTTACCGATCTCGGCTTCTTGTATTTCCCAGTCAAAATATCTATTGCTTTGATATAATTGTTGTCTGTCAGATCCAAGTACGATATCGCACCAGCTGCGTCCTCCGTTAAATGCAACTTCAGTCTGCTGAATTTCTCGATGGGTCTCATTGACGGATTCTCGTGGATCAGTGTGCGAAAAATTGCCCACCAATCCTCCCATTTGCTAAGATCTCCATCAAACTTGGTGATTTCTATCCGTGGTAACAGATGTGTAATGCTCCACGGGGTTGAAGGTACTTGCAGTTGCATCGCATTCATCGGTGGAGTTATTGTGCTTGGAGGTGTATTGTTTCCACTTGGAGCTGCTACTTGAAGTATGGGGCTTGCTATACTTGTTGTTACTGCTGGTTTCTTTTTCTTCCAGTCGATGGTAATTTTGTGGAAACGGTCGACGAACTCTTCATGCTGCACCAGGTACTTCTGTTGAACTTCGGGGGCTTGTTCCAACATAGGGATGATTGTTTCGTAATTTCTGATTAGTCGTTTCATCCTGTCATCGGCCAGCTCAAACGAAGTTTCAGCTTCCTGCAGTCTGCTTTCATTAGCTGCGGTTTCATAATTCTTCAAGTCTTTATGAAGTTCTTTCTCCAAAACTTCTATGGTCACCGCCAACGTTGCTTGATTCAATCTCTTGGCAGCCATTTTTGTTGTGGAGTTCTACTGGTGATCTGAAAAAGTTGTCTAAATAACAATTATAGTGGGATATCCCAAGGCAATATTGTGTCTGAGAAAGCAACACAAAAACGAGTTTAAGAAGAAACAAAAGACTGTATTTTTGCGAAATCGCACACCTTTTTATTAACTTGAAACTAAATTCAACTTCTTGGGGATTTCCTTTTGCTTCACCTTCTCTTTTAGAATTCGGAACTCCAACACCTGAAGAACGAATTCTTCCTCTTCTTCTCTCTTCACCGTTACCACTTGGCCTTCAGCACGGTCTTCAATTGCCACCTTGACGTTCTTCTTGTCTTTGTCTGGTACTCCTGCCCTCGCTGCAAAAATGTTGGAGACAATGATGGTCCTTACTGGGCGTACCTGTGGTGGATGCTGTTCACGATATCGTGCTGGGCATAGGCTCCTTAGTGGTGGTGGTATCAGTCTCGGTGCCAGCGTTGGTGTTGGATGTACCAATGGCCCTAGTGGAAGTGGAATGTGAGGGTAAATTTGCTCCTCTTTTACCACAACTATTGGTTGCCGTTGGTGTTCTGGCTTCAATGATTCCAGATATCTGGCCTTGTCTGCGTTGACTTGAAGGTTGGTCACTCCTACAGCATCACTGCGGGGCAGGTATTTGATGGCCACGCTGTAGAATCCTGTCTCATAGAAGGCCAACTTCTCATCAATATGAACCCCCGGTGGTAGAGGTTGATAAGGCCTGGTAGGTGTAGGATGCAGTGGGTGAGGTGGTTCCCCAAACTTTACTTGAGCATGGAACTCTCCTAACCTCCTAATTTTCCCCAGGTACTGTGGAACAGGGTTAGTAAAGAGATCTTAACTTATAACGTAAACTTAATATACTCTCATCTTCTGGTGCTCTTCGAAGGTGTATGGCCTTTGCCTAGGGAGCATTGCCTATAGAGTAGTGTGACAACTGCGATTTGACCAAATGGGAATGGTTAGTTAGGAACAGAAAGGTCAAACAAACTTACACTATAAATTAATAGCGGGCTGAAAATTTCCCTAACACGTGATTCCTTACAACACGTGTTGAATCTCTCACTCAAAGTCTACACTTTAAATTACGCCAATTACTTGGACGATATCGTCAGTCTCAAAAAAGGTTCGAAGGACCATGAAAAGTATTTAAATCTAATTAACAACTCTAATACCTGCGATTCAATACCTTTGTAAATTTAACTTAGGCAGGTTCTACCACTAGTTTATTTGAAACTGAGTTTTGACACAAGAAATGGCGTCTGCCTTTACACAGGGAAAAATTCTAACAGCGGCTATTGCCGATATCGGCCACCAAGAAGGCTCTGCTTGGCAGCGCCCCTGGCGGCCTACACAAAGCTTACAATTATAACATAAATTATAAGTCAAAAACAATAGGCCGTCTGACGGGCCTTCCAAATTTGGATACTCTTTCTTCTTGTGGGTTTTTACAATCCGCAACAGTATTCACATTGAATACAAGTATATTTGATGATGTTTACATATAGAAGTAAAAACTCATGGTATAACAGTGTATTCACATTGAATACAAGTATATTTGATGCTGTTGACATATAGAAATAAAAATTCATGGTATAACAGTGTATTCACATTGAATTCAAGTATATTTGATGCTGTTTACATATAGAAGTAAAAACTCATGGTATAACAGTGTATTCACATTGAATACAAGTATATTTGATGCAGTATGCATATGGAAGTAAAAACTCATGGTATAACAGTGTATTCACATTGAATACAATTATATTTGATGCTGTTTACGTATAGAAGTAAAAACTCATGGTATAACAGTGTATTCACATTGAATACAAGTATATTTGATGCAGTACACATATGGAAGTAAAAACTCGTGGTATAACAGTGTATTCACATTGAATACAAGTATATTTGATGCAGTATACATATAGAACTAAAAATTCATGGAATAACAGTGTGTTCACATTGAAAAAAATTATATTTGATGCTGTTTTTATATAGAAGTAAAAACTCGTGATATATCAGTGTATTCACATTGAATACAAGTATATTTGATGCTGTTTACATATAGAAGTAAAAACTCATGGTATAACAGTGTATTCACATTGAATACAAGTATATTTGATGCTGTTTTTATAAAGAAGTAAAAATTCGTGGTATAACAGTGTATTCACATTGAATACAAGAATATTTGATGCAGTATACATATAGAAGTAAAAACTCATGGTATAACAGTGTATTCACATTGAACACAAGTATATTTTATGCTATTTATTATAGAAGTAAAAACTCGTGGTATAACAGTGTATTCACATTGAATACAAGTATATTTGATGCAGTATACATATAGAAGTAGAAACTCATGGTATAACAGTGTATTCACATTGAATACAATTATATTTGATGCAGTATACATATAGAAGTAAAAACTCATGGAATAACAGTGTGAATGCGAGTATATTTGATGCTGTTTACATATAGAAGTAAAAACTCATGGTATATCAGTGTATTCACATTGAATACAATTATATTTGATGCTGTTTTTATAAAGAAGTAATAACTCGTGGTATATCAGTGTATTAACATAGAATACAAGTATATTTGATGCTGTTTTTATAAAGAAGTAAAAACTCGTGGTATAACAAAGTATTCACATTGAATACAAGTATATTTGATGCTGTTTACATATAGAAGTAAAAACTCATGGTATAACAGAGTATTCACATTGAATACAAGTATATTTGATGCTGTTTACATATAGAAGTAAAAACTCATGGTATAACAGTGTATTCACATTGAATACAAGTATATTTGATGCTGTTTACATGTAGAAGTAAAAACTCATGGTATAACAGTGTATTCACATTGAATACAAGTATATTTGATGCTGTTTACATATAGAAGTAAAAACTCATGGTTTAACAGTGTATTCACATTGAATACAAGTATATTTGATGCTGTTTACATATAGAACTAAAAACTCATGGTATAACAGTGTATTCACATGGAATACAAGTATATTTGATGCAGTATACATATTGAAGTAAAAACTCATGGTATAACAGTGTATTCACATTGAATACAAGTATATTTGATGCTGTTTACATATAGAAGTAAAAACTCATGGTATAACAGTGTATTCACATTGAATACAAGTATATTTGATGCTGTTTTTATAAAGAAGTAAAAACTCGTGGTATAACAGTGTATTCACATTGAATACAAGTATATTTGATGCTGTTTACATATAGAAGTAAAAACTCATGGTATAACAGTGTATTCACATTGAATACAAGTATATTTGATGCTGTTTACATATAGAAGTAAAAACTCATGGTATAACAGTGTATTCACATTGAATACAAGTATATTTGATGCAGTATACATATAGAAGTAAAAACTCATGGTATAACAGTGTATTCACATTGAATACAAGTATATTTGATGCTGTTTACATATAGAAGTAAAAACTCATGGTATAACAGTGTATTCACATTGAATACAAGTATATTTGATGCTGTATTACATATAGAAGTAAAAACTCATGGTATAACAGTGTATTAACATTGAATACAAGTATATTTGATGCTGTTTACATATAGAAGTAAAAACTCATGGGTATAACAGTGTATTCACATTGAATACAAGTATATTTGATGCTGTTTACTTATAGAAGTAAAAACTCATGGTATAACAGTGTATTCACATTGAATACAAGTATATTTGATGCTGTTTACATATAGAAGTAAAAACTCATGGTATAACAGTGTATTCACATTGAATACAAGTATATTTGATGCTGTATACATATAGAAGTAAAAACTCATGGTATAACAGTGTATTCACATTGAATACAAGTATATTTGATGCTGTTTACATATAGAAGTAAAAACTCATGGTATAACAGTGTATTCACATTGAATACAAGTATATTTGATGCTGTTTACATATAGAAGTAAAAACTCATGGTATAACAGTGTATTAACATTGAATACAAGTATATTTGATGCTGTTTACATATAGAAGTAAAAACTCATGGTATAACAGTGTATTCACATTGAATACAAGTATATTTGATGCTGTTTACATATAGAAGTAAAAACTCATGGTATAACAGTGTATTCACATTGAATACAAGTATATTTGATGCTGTTTACATATAGAAGTAAAAACTCATGGTATAACAGTGTATTAACATTGAATACAAGTATATTTGATGCTGTTTACATATAGAAGTAAAAACTCATGGTATAACAGTGTATTCACATTGAATACAAGTATATTTGATGCTGTTTACATATAGAAGCAAAAACTCATGGTATAACAGTGTATTCACATTGAATACAAGTATATTTGATGCTGTTTACTTATAGAAGTAAAAACTCATGGTATAACAGTGTATTCACATTGAATACAAGTATATTTGATGCAGTATACATATAGAAGTAAAAACTCATGGTATAACAGTGTATTCACATTGAATACAAGTATATTTGATGCTGTTTACATATAGAAGTAAAAACTCATGGTATAACAGTGTATTCACATTGAATACAAGTATATTTGATGCTGTTTTAATATAGAAGTAAAAACTCGTGGTATAACAGTGTATTCACATTGAATACAAGAATATTTGATGCAGTATACATATAGAAGTAAAAACTCATGGTATAACAGTGTATTCACATTGAATACAAGTATATTTGATGCTATTTACATATAGAAGTAAAAGTCTCGTATAACAGTGTATTCACATTGAATACAAGTATATTTGATGCTGTATACATATAGAAGTAGAAACTCATGGTATAACAGTGTATTCACATTGAATACAATTATATTTGATGCAGTATACATATTGTAACGAGTTATCGCCGATGGGTTCGGTGAATCAATAAGGTGTATTCAATCACTTCAACACTTAAGCACTACACAAAGTAAACGTAACTGTTCTATCTAACTACTGGCACCAAAGGTCTACACTACAGTCCCATTTATAGTCTTACAGGCGTGGGAAAGGGTCAGTCGATGAATCCAAATGCATGAGCAATCGGATGACACTCGAATGACACTTCCGTCGGTCGTTTGTCTATCCGTTACAGTTATAACGGATGGCGAGAGTTCTCTTACAACGATGCGTGAACGCTACATACCCCCCTTCAGCCTGCGACTCGTCCCGATCGCACTATTGCGACGAAAAACAAGGAGAAAAATAAACATAAACCCCAAAACATAAGAGACACGAGCAATTTTCGGCCAAAAAAAAAATCAGTGCAAAGAAACAATTTTTAGCCAAAAGTTAGTGAAAACAAATGAATGCAAAATTCAATGTAAACAAAGTCACAACAAATGCTAGAAGGGTTACTGGTAGAACCAATGGACATTAATGCAAAACATTAAAAAAAAAATCAAATTACCAATAAAACAAGCATGAAACAAAATAACAGCTACAAATAGCTATTGAGAAGAAAAAGAAAAGTTACACAAGAAACACCAAAATAATTTCAGCAATTCGAATAATTCCTTACAGAATAGGGGGAGAGAGAGAGAAAAACAAAAACAAATACAACGGGTCGGGTAACGGTTATAAACGCTCTTCCACCTCGGCCTCATGAATAGTCAATCGACCTTCCAATTCGACTATGCGTTGAGTCAAGGCTTTTATGGTTGCCCCGGTTTGACGTAAATAAACGAACAGACTTGCTCCCAAACCAAAGAATAAAATCGCTATAACTGCTACCAATTCGAACGGGTACCGAACTGTTTCGGGTTGCCCCGCGCCCCGTCTAGCTTTCTCTTCTTCCTCAATGATACGCAGATGTTCCCCCATGAGGGCTACGCGACCTTGAATCATCGCACGGCGCGTCAGTATCGGCTGGCTTTTCTGGGTTCTTGTCCCCCCTCCCTTTCTAGTATAGTCTCACTAGCCTCAGGCGCTTTCAAAACTTGCCCTACTTTTTCAAGCTCAGTGAGTGACGGCAGTGACGCGTTGTTCAGTGTATACTTGACATTCTTCCTGAAGCTTGCCTGAAAAATCCAATTATCCAGGTGTGCAGTACACGACATTGGAACTTCAAAGACATCAAAAGAGTTTTTTTCTAATTAAAGTGTTAACCTTTTCACGACTTTGCGGGCAAGTTATTGTTATTGTTGTATCTTCAGTAGTTGAATAACCCCACCTCCTATGGCCTAGATATACAGTTTGTTGGCCAAGCCAAGGTGACACATGAGTCGTGCACTGGGTGCGACTACGGGCCTCGTCCTTAACAAACAAAGACATTGCACACCCGGGTTCCCTGTGTTTCCGATTAATAGCGCTACTTATCGGACAAATTAAAGCCGGTGACATTAAACAACGAAATGCATCGTCTGCTGATAACTCTACAAAGGCTTGTCTATCAGTTGCTACGGCAAGAAATGGTGGAAGAGGATAAAATTGTGCACCTTGTGTGGCATTTTCTATAGGGCGCGGCAAACTGATTACTTTATAGAGTGTAAAACGAAAAGGAAACTCAAAAACAGGTAAATGAATAAAAATTCTAAGACCATTATTAACCGCAGCCACGACTACTTTAGCTTCAGTGTACACTTTCCAGACATCGCCCTTCTGGATGGATGGACTCAAGGACCATCCTGACGGCAGCACAGATTTAATTTCTTTCAGGGCAGCTTGAACTTGCAGCGGGGGAAAAAGGGTAGCTGGTAGACGTTCCATAGCCATAACAGCCAATCCAACGGCAAAGTTATCCAACACCTCTTCGATCCATCCCACGGCGGACCCAATTTGACGGAACGCATCTCCAACTTTCGTGGTAGCAATCCATTGCCTTTCGATCTCTTTCACCACCCCGTCCATTTTGTTGTCCATTTTCCAGGCCTCTCGTTCAATTTTTGCAAAAGCAATCTGTAGCTCGGCTACGGCGTCGCCACTTGCCTTAGTCTCCCACAGCGTCTCGTTAATGAGAGAAGCATGAACTTCCAGGGCATGCACAATGGATGTTGTCTCCGTCGAAAGCTTATTGATCCGGCCGTTCACGTGTTCGAGATCTTCTTGGGTAGAGACCCCGAAAAGCCAGTTAAGAAGTCGACCTCCTCCATCCACTAGGCCACGTTTCACTCTGGAGTCTTGCACACCGACGGCTGTTTTTAGTTCATTCCAGCGCTGATGAACCTTCCGCAATTTCAACAATTCTTCTTGTGCCCGTTCTTTCACATGTTGTTGCAATGCCTGTTTAAACTGTGATTTAACTCCGGCGTAGTGATCGGACATGGCATTCACTCGAATGTCTAACCACTCGTATAACGATTTTACCACTTGGTCCACTGGATCAAACGTAAAATCTGTCACTACGACCCACTCCGAGTCGGAAAAGAAGCTAAGTCTCCTTCCGACTTGAAGATCACCCCTTGATAGGCGACGATCTCGCTGGCAGCTACCGGACCCGGACCAGACATTACGGTAAGCAAAAACATCAACGGGAAAGCAAGTAAGAATGTTTTCCTCGGTGCCCGTATTCTCGTAGAGCGTCGAAGGCCGACGCCTTCGGGCGCGATGGCTGTAGCATGTGACGGCCCATCACGTGCAGCTGGAGGGTCAGCCGGAGAGTTCCGGTTTACTCCTCTCGGTTCAGGTCCACGGACTCCTGATGAGTTCCCAACGGCAGCTTCTCGCTCCGGCGGCGGAATGCTAACGCAATCGACGAACGGTTTCATACGTTCCACATGAACGATTTCAGTTTTAACCGTTCGTCCCAGCCGCAGCTCGTAGTTACTAGGAGTGGTCTGTCGTACGACCGTGTACGGTCCCAACCAACGATGCAAAAGCTTCTCAGATTTTCCTACCTTTCTGATAGGCTTGTAGATCAGTACCTCTTCTCCAGGTAGATATGTCGTAGCCTCCCTCCGGCCCTCGTCGTAAACCTTTTTCTGCTTCCGCTGCACAGCAGCAGCGCGAGCCTGCACTTCCAATCGGGCCTGTTGAAGCCGTTCCACCGCCCACTCGGACGGATCCCGGTTAGGTGGAGGTACCAAATTCGGATCCGCGTTCAGAGCGCCATCGATAAGGAGAACAGCTTCTCTTCCGTACACCAGGTAGAATGGAGTTCGTCCCGTACTTTCATGACGGCTGGTGTTGTAAGCGAACGTTACGAAGAGGTAACGACTCGTCCCAATCCTTATGGTCGGAGCTGACATACATGGATAGCATGTCAGCTAGGGTGTGGTTCAACCTTTCCACCAAACCATTTGCCTGGGGACGATAAGCCGTTGTCGTACGATGGTTCGTCTCCAGGGCCTGCAACACCTTTTGAGTTACCTCAGCGGTGAAGCAACGTCCCTGGTCGGTCGTCAACTGGCGTGGAGCTCCATGTCTTAACAACACAAATTTCACCAAGAAATCTGCTACCTCCGACGCATCTGCTGAAGGTAGAGCTCGAGTCTCCGCCCACTTGGTGACGTAATCTACGGCTACCACAATACTTTTATTCCCACTCTTGGACAGTGGAAAAGGTCCCAGAATATCCATTCCCAGTCTCTCGAATGGACGTTCACTTCTTTGAATTTCCATAAACCCCGCTGGTCGCTGGTAGACTGGTTTTCGGGACTGGCACTCCCGACACGCCCGCACAAAATTACGCACATCCTCGGCCAAGGCCCACCAGTAGTATCTACCCCTCACTTTGTCAAGAGTACGAGTGACCACCAAAGTGATCAAAGTGATCAGTCACCACCAAAGTATCCATTCCCCATATGTAAGACCGAAACTTCTTCACGGCCCAAACCAAAGCGAGACACTCTTTCTCCGTGATCGAGTAATTCGACTCACTTGGAGACAAGAGGCGACTCGCGTAGGCCAGGGGCCTCTCAATGTTATTTACGCGTTGTAGTAACACCGCTCCTAAACCGTAGTCACAGGCGTCAGGGTGTATCTCGAACGGCCTTGTAAAATCGGGATAGGCCAAAGTGGCCGCACTCACTAGCGCCTGCTTCATCAGCTCAAAGCTGACTTCTTGAGACTCTTCCCACACGAAGCAACCACCCTTTTTAAACATGTCCGTCAGGGGTTTCGCTGTGTGTGCAAACTGAGGAATGAACCGGCGATAATACGAGCAAAGCCCCACAAAGCTACGTACGCACTTCAACTGTTCACTTGGCTTACACAGGGTCGACGGAGAAGGAAGAAGTTTGCGACCGCATTAAGTTTTTCTGGGTCAGGCCTAACTCCATCCCCACTAATGACGTGGCCTAAAGCCTTTACTTCGCTGGCTCCAAACTGACACTTCACCAACTTAATTTTCAACCCGGCCTTCCGCAGGGCGGTCAACACTTGTCGCACTCGCACCAAGTGTTCCTCTGCATCAGCCGCGTAGATGATGATGTCGTCCAGGTAAACGAGACAAATCGTCCATCTCAGACCAGTTAAAACCAAATCCATCATGCGTTGGAATGTCCCCGGTGCGGAGGCAAACCCGAAGGGCATAACAAGAAACTGATAAAGTCCGTCGGGGGTGACAAACGCCGTCTTGACTTTATCCTCTTCGTTTAGTGGTACCTGCCAGTACCCACTCTCCAGATCCAGCGTCGAGAAGATGCTAGCGTTCCCCATCCGAGACAGCGTCTCTTCGATCCTCGGCAACGGGTAAACATCTTTTACGGATATGGCGTTGAGGCGGCGATAGTCCACACAAAAACGCCAACTTCCATCCTTTTTCTTCACTAAGACCACAGGTGATGCCCACGGGCTAGTTGAACGCTCAATTACACTTCTGCTCAGCATTTCGTCCACTTGTTTCTGCACAATAGCCCTCTCTTTCCAAGCACTCTTGTAGGGAGACTGATGTACCGGCGTAGCAGTACCAGTATTTATGCGATGCTCTGCAATCTTGCACACCCCCAGTTCTCCCTCCTTCAACACAAAACTAGTGTCAAATTCCTCGAGTAGCTCAACCATCTTCTCCACATCAGCAGGGGGAAGCGTCGATGCTACTTGAGCCCGAAAAGCTTGACTCGGAATAGAGGTCATTCTCGGCATAGAATCTGAGTCGCTTATGGACTCAGCTGAGTCCTCCCCAACATCGTCGCCCAGTGAATCTGGCGTTTCCCCCTCATCCACTGCGACAATGGAGGGTTCCACAGCCTCCATCTGCCCCAAAACGGTTCCCTCTCTTAGATAGGCGCGCCGATTGGTTAAATTAACCATCAACACTTGTCCTAACGGTTGATCCGAAGACACCAGCACTTTACCCGCCGTCAGCCCCTTGGTTTGAGCCAGATGTCCCGAAGGTTCAATCATCCACGTTGCTTCATTGAGAGTCGTGGTTTCTATCTCCACCGGAACAATGGCTCTGGGCGGAAGCATTCTACCCGTCTTCGTGACCAATCTAGGTGCTTTCACGGTCTCCTGTTCTTCGATTACGTTCACGGGTAACTCTCCGAGCAATAATTCAGCGCCATTTGGGACGTAATTTATTTGGAGCCGCTTGAACTGGCTCAAAAAATCGTTACCGAGCAGTAACTCGATCCCTCTCATTTCCAATAGAATTACTTTTCCACTGGCCTTCATTCCTCTATGCTCGATTTCTAGCTCGAGGGCTCCTAGCGGGGGAGCTCCCTCTGGCCGTTTACCATGACTACAGACGGTCCGTCCCATCCCAATCGACGAGCTCCTAATTTCTCTTGCAAGCTCGGAGACGCCACCGACACCACCGCTCCGGTGTCAATCACGGCCTTGATCCTTATTCCTCGGCACACTACCTCTTCGGTTATCAGGCGGGAAGAGTCGATAAGCAGTACAGCCGTCTCCCCTGAGTCGTCTTCGTCGGCCGACACCATGCCCACGGTATTCCGGTCATCTTCTTCGGAATCCCGTCGCCTAGCCTGCCAGGCCTTTCCATCTTCCTTGCGCCGATCGTTTTTCCATCTGTTTTCTCCCTCGTCTCGACGATCACTCCGCTGACCGCCCTTCCCCTCTTCTTTCGGGGCCGTACTTTTCTGGTCTTGGCCCTTCTCCGCTCTACAGAAACGAGCAATGTGCCCCGCTTTGGCACAATTATGACAGATAGGCTTCCCATCCGAAGTCCGAGATGCGAATGACACATTATTTTGAGGTCGCCCCGAGTTTCCCCGTCCGCCCTCCGGCCTGGGAGATTTTGACACGCGCTTTAACTCGGCGATCTCAGCTTTCAATTCTAAAACCAGGTCTCTCAATTCGGTCCCAGCTTCCTCCTTTGGAGGAGGTAACCCCTTCATTGGTCCTAACACGCTCACAGCCCATTCTGGTCGAATAGCTAACTCCGACGCTTCCGTGTGCAGCTGCACCGCAGTCAAGAATTCCGCCGTAGTTCTCGGGCTAGTCACCCAGATCTTCTCGACAAGGGTAGGCTTCAAACCACGAAACAGATAATCCACTTTTGCCTCTTCCAACATCCCTGGGTCTACCCTCCGACACAAATCAATGACGTCGTAGAAGTATTCTACCCCTGATTCGTCTATCCCCTGCTTCCGCTGTCGTAACTTTGCCTCTTGATAGCGGCCATAATGTTGTGGCTGAAAGGCGCGAAGAAATCTCGTTCGTAGTCCGTCCACCCCAGGCACAGCCACCACCCCCGGTGCTGCTGCCACTGCCGGTGTATCCCGCCACACCGCCGGCGCTCCCAAGCAGAGAAACCATTTCCTAGCTGCTCCATCCAGCTGCATCCCAAAATTCTCGGCCATTTCAGCTGCTCCCCAACGGTTATAGAGAGCCGTACTCTCATAACGCTCTAGCCAATCCACTGCATCCCCATCCTTCCTCCCGTAGAAGATCGGAGGAGCCCGGTACTTCAATTGGGGGCAGGTGGTCGTTGGGCCATGACTACTGGTGACGCGGCCCGAGAACCGGCTGAACTGCCTGACGACTCACTCGCAAGCTCCTCTTCGTCTACCGACTCACTCGCAAGTGATGACTCTCTCGAGGATATGGGTTGGCTTCTCCAACCGTGCCAATCCGAGCCCTCCTGACTGGTGCCCTCTTCCGGCTCGGAAGTCGCTCTGAGCTCTATCGCGTCCTCTCGTAGGTCGCCGGAATCCCACTGCAGTGACTCCGTGTAATAGGCCCCTTCTATCCCCGCTTCCACCAAGTTAAGCCTACTCTCGGCCCTACTTCCTGGCGGGGGTGGATAGGTAGCGGATCGCTCCCTTGCGCCCGCCTCTTCTCCTGAGTCGTCTGGATCTACGACCGTCCGTTCTCCTAGACCGCTGTCTCTCGGTCTCCGCTGTAGCAAGAACTTCCGATAATTGCACCCCCGATTCGACCTCTCTCCAGAACTCCCAACCAGATTCCCTGATTCAGCTCCGAGGCTCGGGGCGGGTTGACTAATCGCTAGAGAGGTTTGCGTCCCAGTACTAACACAAACTTTGGTCGTAACTTCCGTTTGAGCTTCCGTTACGTTGGCCCCCCTACGTTCCCTTACTTCGCCCTCGGGTGACGCTGCAATCCTCCTTAACCGTTTACTTTGCCGCAGTGGACCAGTACTCATCTACACCCGATCATTCAGGATCGACGAACCCCCGGTAGACCTATTTTAACCCGCGTAAAACAAGACAAGATCTGCTCTCTTACCCAAGTTGTGGACGTTCAAACGAATAAGAAGCTCGGCCAGGCCTGTGGTCCTATACCCAAGCAATTTAAGGTACCAATACCCGCTGGTCACACCTTCCAAGGACCTCTCAACAGCACCTGCCTCCTAGTTTCTTACTCTCTCACTTCGTCCCCTAACAACTCAGAATCAAGCACAATGATCTTACCTTATTTTACCAGGAAGGTCTACCCTGCATCTCCACCATGTAACGAGTTATCGCCGATGGGTTCGGTGAATCAATCAGGTGTATTCAATCACTTCAACACTTAAGCACTACACAAAGTAAACGTAACTGTTCTATCTAACTACTGGCACCAAAGGTCTACACAACAGTCCCATTTATAGTCTTACAGGCGTGGGAAAGGGTCAGTCGATGAATCCAAATGCATCAGCAATCGGATGACACTCGAATGACACTTCCGTCGGTCGTTTGTCTATCCGTTACAGTTATAACGGATGGCGAGAGTTCTCTTACAACGATGCGTGAACGCTACAATATAGAAGTAAAAACTCATGGTATAACAGTGTATTCCCATTGAATACAAGTATATTTGATGCTGTTTACATATAGAAGTAAAAACTCATGGTATAACAGTGTATTCACATTGAATACAAGTATATTTGATGCAGTATACATATAGAAGTAAAAACTCATGGTATAACAGTGTATTCACATTGAATACAAGTATATTTGATGCTGTTTACATATAGAAGTAAAAACTCATGGTATAACAGTGTATTCACATTGAATACAAGTATATTTGATGCTGTTTACATATAGAAGTAAAAACTCATGGTATAACAGTGTATTCACATTGAATACAAGTATATTTGATGCTGTTTACATATAGAAGTAAAAACTCCATGGTATAACAGTGTATTCACATTGAATACAAGTATATTTGATGCTGTTTACATATAGAAGTAGAAACTCATGGTATAACAGTGTATTCACATTGAATACAAGTATATTTGATGCTGTTTACATATAGAAGTAAAAACTCATGGTATATCAGTGTATTCACATTGAATACAAGTATATTTGATGCTGTTTTTATAAAGAAGTAAAAACTCGTGGTATAACAGTGTATTCACATTGAATACAAGTATATTTGATGCTGTTTTAATATAGAAGTAAAAACTCGTGGTATAACAGTAAATTCACATTGAATACAAGTATATTTGATGCTGTTTACAGATATAGAAGTAAAAACTCATGGTATAACAGTGTATTCACATTGAATACAAGTATATTTGATGCTGTTTACATATAGAAGTAAAAATTCATTGTATAACAGTGTATTCACATTGAATACAAGTATATTTGATGCAGTATACATATAGAAGTAAAAACTCATGGTATAACAGTGTATTCACATTGAATACAACTATATTTGATGCTGTTTACATGTAGAAGTAAAAACTCATGGTATAACAGTGTATTCACATTGAATACAAGTATATTTGATGATGTTTATATATAGAAGTAAAAACTCGTGGTATAACAGTGTATTCACATTGAATACAAGTATATTTGATGCTGTTTACATATAGAAGTAAAAACCCATGGTATAACAGTGTATTCACATTGAATACAAGTATATTTGATGCTGTTTACATATAGAAGTAAAAACTCGTGGTATAACAGTGTATTCACATTGAATACAAGTATATTTGATGCTGTTTACATATAGAAGTAAAAACTCATGGTATATCAGTGTATTCACATTGAATACAAGTATATTTGATGCTGTTTTTATAAAGAAGTAAAAACTCGTGGTATAACAGTGTATTCACATTGAATACAAGTATATTTGATGCTGTTTACATATAGAAGTAAAAACTCATGGTATAACAGTGTATTCACATTGAATACAAGTATATTTGATGCTGTTTACATATAGAAGTAAAAACTCATGGTATAACAGTGTATTCACATTGAATACAAATATATTTGATGCTGTTTTTATAAAGAAGTAATAACTCGTGGTATATCAGTGTATTAACATAGAATACAAGTATATTTGATGCTGTTTACATATAGAAGTAAAAACTCATGGTATAACAGTGTATTCACATTGAATACAAGTATATTTGATGCTGTTTACATATAGAAGTAAAAACTCATGGTATAACAGTGTATTCACATTGAATACAAGTATATTTGATGCAGTATACATATAGAAGTAAAAACTCATGGTATAACAGTGTATTCACCTTGAATACAAGTATATTTGATGCTGTTTACATATAGAAATAAAAACTCATGTTATAACAGTGTATTCACATTGAATACAAGTATATTTGATGCAGTTTACATATAGAAGTAAAAACTTATGGTATAACAGTGTATTCACATTGAATACAAGTATATTTGATGCAGTATACATATAGAAGTAAAAACTCATGGTATAACAGTGTATTCACATTGAATACAAGTATATTTGATGCTGTTTTAATATAGAAGTAAAAACTCGTGGTATAACAGTAAATTCACATTGAATACAAGTATATTTGATGCTGTTTACATATAGAAGTAAAAACTCATGGTATAACAGTGTATTCACATTGAATACAAGTATATTTGATGCTGTTTACATATAGAAGTAAAAATTCATTGTATAACAGTGTATTCACATTGAATACAAGTATATTTGATGCAGTATACATATAGAAGTAAAAACTCATGGTATAACAGTGTATTCACATTGAATACAAGTATATTTGATGCTGTTTACATGTAGAAGTAAAAACTCATGGTATAACAGTGTATTCACATTGAATACAAGTATATTTGATGATGTTTATATATAGAGGTAAAAACTCGTGGTATAACAGTGTATTCACATTGAATACAAGTATATTTGATGCTGTTTACGTATAGAAGTAAAAACCCATGGTATAACAGTGTATTCACATTGAATACAAGTATATTTGATGCTGTTTACATATAGAAGTAAAAACTCATGGTATAACAGTGTATTCACATTGAATACAAGTATATTTGATGCTGTTTACATATAGAAGTAAAAACTCATGGTATATCAGTGTATTCACATTGAATACAAGTATATTTGATGCTGTTTTCATATAAAGAAGTAAAAACTCATGGTATAACAGTGTATTCACATTGAATACAAGTATATTTGATGCTGTTTACATATAGAAGTAAAAACTCATGGTATAACAGTGTATTCACATTGAATACAAGTATATTTGATGCTGTTTACATATAGAAGTAAAAACTCATGGTATAACAGTGTATTCACATTGAATACAAGTATATTTGATGCTGTTTACATATAGAAGTAAAAACTCATGGTATAACAGTGTATTCACATTGAATACAAGTATATTTGATGCTGTTTACATATAGAAGTAAAAACTCATGGTATAACAGTGTATTCACATTGAATACAAGTATATTTGATGCTGTTTACATATAGAAGTAAAAACTCATGGTATAACAGTGTATTCACATTGAATACAAGTATATTTGATGCAGTTTACATATAGAAGTAAAAACTCATGGTATAACAGTGTATTCACATTGAATACAAGTATATTTGATGCTGTTTAAATATAGAAGTAAAAACTCATGGTATAACAGTGTATTCACATTGAATACAAGTATATTTGATGCTGTTTACATATAGAAGTAAAAACTCATGGTATAACAGTGTATTCACATTGAATACAAGTATATTTGATGCTGTTTACATATAGAAGTAAAAACTCATGGTATAACAGTGTATTCACATTGAATACAAGTATATTTGATGCTGTTTACATATAGAAGTAAAAACTCGATGGTATAACAGTGTATTCACATTGAATACAAGTATATTTGATGCTGTTTACATATAGAAGTAAAAACTCATGGTATAACAGTGTATTCACATTGAATACAAGTATATTTGATGCTGTTTACATATAGAAGTAAAAACTCATGGTATAACAGTGTATTCACATTGAATACAAGTATATTTGATGCTGTTTACATATAGAAGTAAAAACTCATGGTATAACAGTGTATTCACATTGAATACAAGTATATTTGATGCTGTTTACATATAGAAGTAAAAACTCATGGTATAACAGTGTATTCACATTGAATACAAGTATATTTGATGCTGTTTACATATAGAAGTAAAAACTCATGGTATAACAGTGTATTCACATTGAATACAAGTATATTTGATGCTGTTTACATATAGAAGTAAAAACTCATGGTATAACAGTGTATTCACATTGAATACAAGTATATTTGATGCAGTATACATATAGAAGTAAAAACTCATGGTATAACAGTGTATTCACATTGAATACAAGTATATTTGATGCTGTTTACATATAGAAGTAAAAACTCATGTTATAACAGTGTATTCACATTGAATACAAGTATATTTGATGCAGTTTACATATAGAAGTAAAAACTCATGGTATAACAGTGTATTCACATTGAATACAAGTATATTTGATGCAGTATACATATAGAAGTAAAAACTCATGGTATAACAGTGTATTCACATTGAATACAAGTATATTTGATGCTGTTTACATATAGAAGTAAAAACTCATGGTATAACAGTGTATTCACATTGAATACAAGTATATTTGATGCTGTTTACATATAGAAGTAAAAACTCATGGTATAACAGTGTATTCACATTGAATACAAGTATATTTGATGCTGTTTACATATAGAAGTAAAAACTCATGGTATAACAGTGTATTCACATTGAATACAAGTATATTTGATGCTGTTTACATATAGAAGTAAAAACTCATGGTATAACAGTGTATTCACATTGAATACAAGTATATTTGATGCTGTTTACATATAGAAGTAAAAACTCATGGTATAACAGTGTATTCACATTGAATACAAGTATATTTGATGCTGTTTACATATAGAAGTAAAAACTCATGGTATAACAGTGTATTCACATTGAATACAAGTATATTTGATGCTGTTTACATATAGAAGTAAAAACTCATGGTATAACAGTGTATTCACATTGAATACAAGTATATTTGATGCAGTTTACATATAGAAGTAAAAACTCATGGTATAACAGTGTATTCACATTGAATACAAGTATATTTGATGCTGTTTACATATAGAAGTAAAAACTCATGGTATAACAGTGTATTCACATTGAATACAAGTATATTTGATGCTGTTTTAATATAGAAGTAAAAACTCATGGTATAACAGTGTATTCACATTGAATACAAGTATATTTGATGCTGTTTACATATAGAAGTAAAAACTCATGGTATAACAGTGTATTCACATTGAATACAAGTATATTTGATGCTGTTTACATATAGAAGTAAAAACTCATGGTATAACAGTGTATTCACATTGAATACAAGTATATTTGATGCAGTTTACATATAGAAGTAAAAACTCATGGTATAACAGTGTATTCACATTGAATACAAGTATATTTGATGCTGTTTACATATAGAAGTAAAAACTCATGGTATAACAGTGTATTCACATTGAATACAAGTATATTTGATGCTGTTTACATATAGAAGTAAAAACTCCATGGTATAACAGTGTATTCACATTGAATACAAGTATATTTGATGCTGTTTACATATAGAAGTAAAAACTCATGGTATAACAGTGTATTCACATTGAATACAAGTATATTTGATGCTGTTTATATATAGAAGTAAAAACTCAGTGGTATAACAGTGTATTCACATTGAATACAAGTATATTTGATGCTGTTTACATATAGAAGTAAAAACTCATGGTATAACAGTGTATTCACATTGAATACAAGTATATTTGATGCTGTTTTTATATAGAAGTAAAAACTCATGGTATAACAGTGTATTCACATTGAATACAAGTATATTTGATGCTGTTTACATATAGAAGTAAAAACTCATGGTATAACAGTGTATTCACATTGAATACAAGTATATTTGATGCTGTTTACATATAGAAGTAAAAACTCATGGTATAACAGTGTATTCACATTGAATACAAGTATATTTGATGCAGTTTACATATAGAAGTAAAAACTCATGGTATAACAGTGTATTCACATTGAATACAAGTATATTTGATGCAGTTTACATATAGAAGTAAAAACTCATGGTATAACAGTGTATTCACATTGAATACAAGTATATTTGATGCTGTTTACATATAGAAGTAAAAACTCATGGTATAACAGTGTATTCACATTGAATACAAGTATATTTGATGCTGTTTACATATAGAAGTAAAAACTCATGGTATAACAGTGTATTCACATTGAATACAAGTATATTTGATGCTGTTTACATATAGAAGTAAAAAACTCATGGTATAACAGTGTATTCACATTGAATACAAGTATATTTGATGCTGTTTACATATAGAAGTAAAAACTCATGGTATAACAGTGTATTCACATTGAATACAAGTATATTTGATGCTGTTTACATATAGAAGTAAAAACTCATGGTATAACAGTGTATTCACATTGAATACAAGTATATTTGATGCAGTTTACATATAGAAGTAAAAACTCATGGTATAACAGTGTATTCACATTGAATACAAGTATATTTGATGCTGTTTAAATATAGAAGTAAAAACTCATGGTATAACAGTGTATTCACATTGAATACAAGTATATTTGATGCTGTTTACATATAGAAGTAAAAACTCATGGTATAACAGTGTATTCACATTGAATACAAGTATATTTGATGCTGTTTACATATAGAAGTAAAAACTCATGGTATAACAGTGTATTCACATTGAATACAAGTATATTTGATGCTGTTTACATATAGAAGTAAAAACTCATGGTATAACAGTGTATTCACATTGAATACAAGTATATTTGATGCTGTTTACATATAGAAGTAAAAACTCATGGTATAACAGTGTATTCACATTGAATACAAGTATATTTGATGCAGTTTACATATAGAAGTAAAAACTCATGGTATAACAGTGTATTCACATTGAATACAAGTATATTTGATGCTGTTTACATATAGAAGTAAAAACTCATGGTATAACAGTGTATTCACATTGAATACAAGTATATTTGATGCAGTTTACATATAGAAGTAAAAACTCATGGTATAACAGTGTATTCACATTGAATACAAGTATATTTGATGCTGTTTACATATAGAAGTAAAAACTCATGGTATAACAGTGTATTCACATTGAATACAAGTATATTTGATGCAGTTTACATATAGAAGTAAAAACTCATGGTATAACAGTGTATTCACATTGAATACAAGTATATTTGATGCTGTTTACATATAGAAGTAAAAACTCATGGTATAACAGTGTATTCACATTGAATACAAGTATATTTGATGCTGTTTACATATAGAAGTAAAAACTCATGGTATAACAGTGTATTCACATTGAATACAAGTATATTTGATGCTGTTTACATATAGAAGTAAAAACTCATGGTATAACAGTGTATTCACATTGAATACAAGTATATTTGATGCAGTTTACATATAGAAGTAAAAACTCATGGTATAACAGTGTATTCACATTGAATACAAGTATATTTGATGCTGTTTACATATAGAAGTAAAAACTCATGGTATAACAGTGTATTCACATTGAATACAAGTATATTTGATGCTGTTTACATATAGAAGTAAAAACTCATGGTATAACAGTGTATTCACATTGAATACAAGTATATTTGATGCTGTTTACATATAGAAGTAAAAACTCATGGTATAACAGTGTATTCACATTGAATACAAGTATATTTGATGCAGTTTACATATAGAAGTAAAAACTCATGGTATAACAGTGTATTCACATTGAATACAAGTATATTTGATGCTGTTTTAATATAGAAGTAAAAACTCATGGTATAACAGTGTATTCACATTGAATACAAGTATATTTGATGCTGTTTACATATAGAAGTAAAAACTCATGGTATAACAGTGTATTCACATTGAATACAAGTATATTTGATGCTGTTTACATATAGAAGTAAAAACTCATGGTATAACAGTGTATTCACATTGAATACAAGTATATTTGATGCAGTTTACATATAGAAGTAAAAACTCATGGTATAACAGTGTATTCACATTGAATACAAGTATATTTGATGCTGTTTAAATATAGAAGTAAAAACTCATGGTATAACAGTGTATTCACATTGAATACAAGTATATTTGATGCTGTTTACATATAGAAGTAAAAACTCATGGTATAACAGTGTATTCACATTGAATACAAGTATATTTGATGCTGTTTAAATATAGAAGTAAAAACTCATGGTATAACAGTGTATTCACATTGAATACAAGTATATTTGATGCTGTTTACATATAGAAGTAAAAACTCATGGTATAACAGTGTATTCACATTGAATACAAGTATATTTGATGCTGTTTACATATAGAAGTAAAAACTCATGGTATAACAGTGTATTCACATTGAATACAAGTATATTTGATGCAGTATACATATAGAAGTAAAAACTCATGGTATAACAGTGTATTCACATTGAATACAAGTATATTTGATGCTGTTTACATATAGAAGTAAAAACTCATGGTATAACAGTGTATTCACATTGAATACAAGTATATTTGATGCAGTTTACATATAGAAGTAAAAACTCATGGTATAACAGTGTATTCACATTGAATACAAGTATATTTGATGCTGTTTACATATAGAAGTAAAAACTCATGGTATAACAGTGTATTCACATTGAATACAAGTATATTTGATGCAGTTTACATATAGAAGTAAAAACTCATGGTATAACAGTGTATTCACATTGAATACAAGTATATTTGATGCTGTTTACATATAGAAGTAAAAACTCATGGTATAACAGTGTATTCACATTGAATACAAGTATATTTGATGCAGTTTACATATAGAAGTAAAAACTCATGGTATAACAGTGTATTCACATTGAATACAAGTATATTTGATGCTGTTTACATATAGAAGTAAAAACTCATGGTATAACAGTGTATTCACATTGAATACAAGTATATTTGATGCTGTTTACATATAGAAGTAAAAACTCATGGTATAACAGTGTATTCACATTGAATACAAGTATATTTGATGCTGTTTACATATAGAAGTAAAAACTCATGGTATAACAGTGTATTCACATTGAATACAAGTATATTTGATGCTGTTTACATATAGAAGTAAAAACTCATGGTATAACAGTGTATTCACATTGAATACAAGTATATTTGATGCTGTTTACATATAGAAGTAAAAACTCATGGTATAACAGTGTATTCACATTGAATACAAGTATATTTGATGCTGTTTACATATAGAAGTAAAAACTCATGGTATAACAGTGTATTCACATTGAATACAAGTATATTTGATGCTGTTTACATATAGAAGTAAAAACTCATGGTATAACAGTGTATTCACATTGAATACAAGTATATTTGATGCAGTTTACATATAGAAGTAAAAACTCATGGTATAACAGTGTATTCACATTGAATACAAGTATATTTGATGCTGTTTTAATATAGAAGTAAAAACTCATGGTATAACAGTGTATTCACATTGAATACAAGTATATTTGATGCTGTTTACATATAGAAGTAAAAACTCATGGTATAACAGTGTATTCACATTGAATACAAGTATATTTGATGCTGTTTACATATAGAAGTAAAAACTCATGGTATAACAGTGTATTCACATTGAATACAAGTATATTTGATGCTGTTTACATATAGAAGTAAAAACTCATGGTATAACAGTGTATTCACATTGAATACAAGTATATTTGATGCTGTTTACATATAGAAGTAAAAACTCATGGTATAACAGTGTATTCACATTGAATACAAGTATATTTGATGCTGTTTACATATAGAAGTAAAAACTCATGGTATAACAGTGTATTCACATTGAATACAAGTATATTTGATGCTGTTTACATATAGAAGTAAAAACTCATGGTATAACAGTGTATTCACATTGAATACAAGTATATTTGATGCTGTTTACATATAGAAGTAAAAACTCATGGTATAACAGTGTATTCACATTGAATACAAGTATATTTGATGCTGTTTACATATAGAAGTAAAAACTCATGGTATAACAGTGTATTCACATTGAATACAAGTATATTTGATGCTGTTTACATATAGAAGTAAAAACTCATGGTATAACAGTGTATTCACATTGAATACAAGTATATTTGATGCAGTTTACATATAGAAGTAAAAACTCATGGTATAACAGTGTATTCACATTGAATACAAGTATATTTGATGCTGTTTACATATAGAAGTAAAAACTCATGGTATAACAGTGTATTCACATTGAATACAAGTATATTTGATGCAGTTTTACATATAGAAGTAAAAACTCATGGTATAACAGTGTATTCACATTGAATACAAGTATATTTGATGCTGTTTACATATAGAAGTAAAAACTCATGGTATAACAGTGTATTCACATTGAATACAAGTATATTTGATGCAGTTTACATATAGAAGTAAAAACTCATGGTATAACAGTGTATTCACATTGAATACAAGTATATTTGATGCTGTTTACATATAGAAGTAAAAACCTCATGGTATAACAGTGTATTCACATTGAATACAAGTATATTTGATGCTGTTTACATATAGAAGTAAAAACTCATGGTATAACAGTGTATTCACATTGAATACAAGTATATTTGATGCTGTTTACATATAGAAGTAAAAACTCATGGTATAACAGTGTATTCACATTGAATACAAGTATATTTGATGCTGTTTACATATAGAAGTAAAAACTCATGGTATAACAGTGTATTCACATTGAATACAAGTATATTTGATGCTGTTTAAATATAGAAGTAAAAACTCATGGTATAACAGTGTATTCACATTGAATACAAGTATATTTGATGCTGTTTACATATAGAAGTAAAAACTCATGGTATAACAGTGTATTCACATTGAATACAAGTATATTTGATGCTGTTTACATATAGAAGTAAAAACTCATGGTATAACAGTGTATTCACATTGAATACAAGTATATTTGATGCAGTTTACATATAGAAGTAAAAACTCATGGTATAACAGTGTATTCACATTGAATACAAGTATATTTGATGCTGTTTACATATAGAAGTAAAAACTCATGGTATAACAGTGTATTCACATTGAATACAAGTATATTTGATGCAGTTTACATATAGAAGTAAAAACTCATGGTATAACAGTGTATTCACATTGAATACAAGTATATTTGATGCTGTTTACATATAGAAGTAAAAACTCATGGTATAACAGTGTATTCACATTGAATACAAGTATATTTGATGCAGTTTACATATAGAAGTAAAAACTCATGGTATAACAGTGTATTCACATTGAATACAAGTATATTTGATGCTGTTTACATATAGAAGTAAAAACTCATGGTATAACAGTGTATTCACATTGAATACAAGTATATTTGATGCTGTTTACATATAGAAGTAAAAACTCATGGTATAACAGTGTATTCACATTGAATACAAGTATATTCTGATGCTGTTTACATATAGAAGTAAAAACTCATGGTATAACAGTGTATTCACATTGAATACAAGTATATTTGATGCTGTTTACATATAGAAGTAAAAACTCATGGTATAACAGTGTATTCACATTGAATACAAGTATATTTGATGCAGTTTACATATAGAAGTAAAAACTCATGGTATAACAGTGTATTCACATTGAATACAAGTATATTTGATGCTGTTTACATATAGAAGTAAAAACTCATGGTATAACAGTGTATTCACATTGAATACAAGTATATTTGATGCAGTTTACATATAGAAGTAAAAACTCATGGTATAACAGTGTATTCACATTGAATACAAGTATATTTGATGCTGTTTAAATATAGAAGTAAAAACTCATGGTATAACAGTGTATTCACATTGAATACAAGTATATTTGATGCTGTTTACATATAGAAGTAAAAACTCATGGTATAACAGTGTATTCACATTGAATACAAGTATATTTGATGCTGTTTACATATAGAAGTAAAAACTCATGGTATAACAGTGTATTCACATTGAATACAAGTATATTTGATGCAGTTTACATATAGAAGTAAAAACTCATGGTATAACAGTGTATTCACATTGAATACAAGTATATTTGATGCTGTTTACATATAGAAGTAAAAACTCATGGTATAACAGTGTATTCACATTGAATACAAGTATATTTGATGCAGTTTACATATAGAAGTAAAAACTCATGGTATAACAGTGTATTCACATTGAATACAAGTATATTTGATGCTGTTTACATATAGAAGTAAAAACTCATGGTATAACAGTGTATTCACATTGAATACAAGTATATTTGATGCAGTTTACATATAGAAGTAAAAACTCATGGTATAACAGTGTATTCACATTGAATACAAGTATATTTGATGCTGTTTACATATAGAAGTAAAAACTCATGGTATAACAGTGTATTCACATTGAATACAAGTATATTTGATGCAGTTTACATATAGAAGTAAAAACTCATGGTATAACAGTGTATTCACATTGAATACAAGTATATTCGATGCTGTTTACATATAGAAGTAAAAACTCATGGTATAACAGTGTATTCACATTGAATACAAGTATATTTGATGCAGTTTACATATAGAAGTAAAAACTCATGGTATAACAGTGTATTCACATTGAATACAAGTATATTTGATGCTGTTTACATATAGAAGTAAAAACTCATGGTATAACAGTGTATTCACATTGAATACAAGTATATTTGATGCTGTTTACATATAGAAGTAAAAACTCATGGTATAACAGTGTATTCACATTGAATACAAGTATATTTGATGCAGTTTACATATAGAAGTAAAAACTCATGGTATAACAGTGTATTCACATTGAATACAAGTATATTTGATGCTGTTTACATATAGAAGTAAAAACTCATGGTATAACAGTGTATTCACATTGAATACAAGTATATTTGATGCAGTTTACATATAGAAGTAAAAACTCATGGTATAACAGTGTATTCACATTGAATACAAGTATATTTGATGCTGTTTAAATATAGAAGTAAAAACTCAGGTATAACAGTGTATTCACATTGAATACAAGTATATTTGATGCATGTTTACATATAGAAGTAAAAACTCATGGTATAACAGTGTATTCACATTGAATACAAGTATATTTGATGCTGTTTACATATAGAAGTAAAAACTCATGGTATAACAGTGTATTCACATTGAATACAAGTATATTTGATGCTGTTTACATATAGAAGTAAAAACTCATGGTATAACAGTGTATTCACATTGAATACAAGTATATTTGATGCTGTTTACATATAGAAGTAAAAACTCATGGTATAACAGTGTATTCACATTGAATACAAGTATATTTGATGCTGTTTACATATAGAAGTAAAAACTCATGGTATAACAGTGTATTCACATTGAATACAAGTATATTTGATGCTGTTTACATATAGAAGTAAAAACTCATGGTATAACAGTGTATTCACATTGAATACAAGTATATTTGATGCTGTTTACATATAGAAGTAAAAACTCATGGTATAACAGTGTATTCACATTGAATACAAGTATATTTGATGCTGTTTACATATAGAAGTAAAAACTCATGGTATAACAGTGTATTCACATTGAATACAAGTATATTTGATGCTGTTTACATATAGAAGTAAAAACTCATGGTATAACAGTGTATTCACATTGAATACAAGTATATTTGATGCTGTTTACATATAGAAGTAAAAACTCATGGTATAACAGTGTATTCACATTGAATACAAGTATATTTGATGCTGTTTACATATAGAAGTAAAAACTCATGGTATAACAGTGTATTCACATTGAATACAAGTATATTTGATGCTGTTTACATATAGAAGTAAAAACTCATGGTATAACAGTGTATTCACATTGAATACAAGTATATTTGATGCTGTTTACATATAGAAGTAAAAACTCATGGTATAACAGTGTATTCACATTGAATACAAGTATATTTGATGCAGTTTACATATAGAAGTAAAAACTCATGGTATAACAGTGTATTCACATTGAATACAAGTATATTTGATGCTGTTTACATATAGAAGTAAAAACTCATGGTATAACAGTGTATTCACATTGAATACAAGTATATTTGATGCAGTTTACATATAGAAGTAAAAACTCATGGTATAACAGTGTATTCACATTGAATACAAGTATATTTGATGCTGTTTACATATAGAAGTAAAAACTCATGGTATAACAGTGTATTCACATTGAATACAAGTATATTTGATGCTGTTTACATATAGAAGTAAAAACTCATGGTATAACAGTGTATTCACATTGAATACAAGTATATTTGATGCTGTTTACATATAGAAGTAAAAACTCATGGTATAACAGTGTATTCACATTGAATACAAGTATATTTGATGCTGTTTACATATAGAAGTAAAAACTCATGGTATAACAGTGTATTCACATTGAATACAAGTATATTTGATGCTGTTTAAATATAGAAGTAAAAACTCATGGTATAACAGTGTATTCACATTGAATACAAGTATATTTGATGCTGTTTAAATATAGAAGTAAAAACTCATGGTATAACAGTGTATTCACATTGAATACAAGTATATTTGATGCTGTTTACATATAGAAGTAAAAACTCATGGTATAACAGTGTATTCACATTGAATACAAGTATATTTGATGCTGTTTACATATAGTAAAGTAACTCATGGTATAACAGTGTATTCACATTGAATACAAGTATATTTGATGCTGTTTACATATAGAAGTAAAAACTCATGGTATAACAGTGTATTCACATTGAATACAAGTATATTTGATGCTGTTTTAATATAGAAGTAAAAACTCATGGTATAACAGTGTATTCACATTGAATACAAGTATATTTGATGCTGTTTACATATAGAAGTAAAAACTCATGGTATAACAGTGTATTCACATTGAATACAAGTATATTTGATGCTGTTTACATATAGAAGTAAAAACTCATGGTATAACAGTGTATTCACATTGAATACAAGTATATTTGATGCAGTTTACATATAGAAGTAAAAACTCATGGTATAACAGTGTATTCACATTGAATACAAGTATATTTGATGCTGTTTACATATAGAAGTAAAAACTCATGGTATAACAGTGTATTCACATTGAATACAAGTATATTTGATGCAGTTTACATATAGAAGTAAAAACTCATGGTATAACAGTGTATTCACATTGAATACAAGTATATTTGATGCTGTTTACATATAGAAGTAAAAACTCATGGTATAACAGTGTATTCACATTGAATACAAGTATATTTGATGCTGTTTACATATAGAAGTAAAAACTCATGGTATAACAGTGTATTCACATTGAATACAAGTATATTTGATGCTGTTTACATATAGAAGTAAAAACTCATGGTATAACAGTGTATTCACATTGAATACAAGTATATTTGATGCTGTTTTCATATAGAAGTAAAAACTCATGGTATAACAGTGTATTCACATTGAATACAAGTATATTTGATGCTGTTTACATATAGAAGTAAAAACTCATGGTATAACAGTGTATTCACATTGAATACAAGTATATTTGATGCTGTTTACATATAGAAGTAAAAACTCATGGTATAACAGTGTATTCACATTGAATACAAGTATATTTGATGCTGTTTACATATAGAAGTAAAAACTCATGGTATAACAGTGTATTCACATTGAATACAAGTATATTTGATGCTGTTTACATATAGAAGTAAAAACTCATGGTATAACAGTGTATTCACATTGAATACAAGTATATTTGATGCTGTTTACATATAGAAGTAAAAACTCATGGTATAACAGTGTATTCACATTGAATACAAGTATATTTGATGCTGTTTACATATAGAAGTAAAAACTCATGGTATAACAGTGTATTCACATTGAATACAAGTATATTTGATGCAGTTTACATATAGAAGTAAAAACTCATGGTATAACAGTGTATTCACATTGAATACAAGTATATTTGATGCTGTTTACATATAGAAGTAAAAACTCATGGTATAACAGTGTATTCACATTGAATACAAGTATATTTGATGCAGTTTACATATAGAAGTAAAAACTCATGGTATAACAGTGTATTCACATTGAATACAAGTATATTTGATGCTGTTTACATATAGAAGTAAAAACTCATGGTATAACAGTGTATTCACATTGAATACAAGTATATTTGATGCAGTTTACATATAGAAGTAAAAACTCATGGTATAACAGTGTATTCACATTGAATACAAGTATATTTGATGCTGTTTACATATAGAAGTAAAAACTCATGGTATAACAGTGTATTCACATTGAATACAAGTATATTTGATGCTGTTTACATATAGAAGTAAAAACTCATGGTATAACAGTGTATTCACATTGAATACAAGTATATTTGATGCTGTTTACATATAGAAGTAAAAACTCATGGTATAACAATGTATTCACATTGAATACAAGTATATTTGATGCTGTTTACATATAGAAGTAAAAACTCATGGTATAACAGTGTATTCACATTGAATACAAGTATATTTGATGCTGTTTAAATATAGAAGTAAAAACTCATGGTATAACAGTGTATTCACATTGAATACAAGTATATTTGATGCTGTTTACATATAGAAGTAAAAACTCATGGTATAACAGTGTATTCACATTGAATACAAGTATATTTGATGCTGTTTACATATAGAAGTAAAAACTCATGGTATAACAGTGTATTCACATTGAATACAAGTATATTTGATGCTGTTTACATATAGAAGTAAAAACTCATGGTATAACAGTGTATTCACATTGAATACAAGTATATTTGATGCTGTTTAAATATAGAAGTAAAAACTCATGGTATAACAGTGTATTCACATTGAATACAAGTATATTTGATGCTGTTTACATATAGAAGTAAAAACTCATGGTATAACAGTGTATTCACATTGAATACAAGTATATTTGATGCTGTTTACATATAGAAGTAAAAACTCATGGTATAACAGTGTATTCACATTGAATACAAGTATATTTGATGCAGTTTACATATAGAAGTAAAAACTCATGGTATAACAGTGTATTCACATTGAATACAAGTATATTTGATGCTGTTTACATATAGAAGTAAAAACTCATGGTATAACAGTGTATTCACATTGAATACAAGTATATTTGATGCAGTTTACATATAGAAGTAAAAACTCATGGTATAACAGTGTATTCACATTGAATACAAGTATATTTGATGCTGTTTACATATAGAAGTAAAAACTCATGGTATAACAGTGTATTCACATTGAATACAAGTATATTTGATGCTGTTTACATATAGAAGTAAAAACTCATGGTATAACAGTGTATTCACATTGAATACAAGTATATTTGATGCTGTTTACATATAGAAGTAAAAACTCATGGTATAACAGTGTATTCACATTGAATACAAGTATATTTGATGCAGTTTACATATAGAAGTAAAAACTCATGGTATAACAGTGTATTCACATTGAATACAAGTATATTTGATGCTGTTTAAATATAGAAGTAAAAACTCATGGTATAACAGTGTATTCACATTGAATACAAGTATATTTGATGCTGTTTACATATAGAAGTAAAAACTCATGGTATAACAGTGTATTCACATTGAATACAAGTATATTTGATGCTGTTTACATATAGAAGTAAAAACTCATGGTATAACAGTGTATTCACATTGAATACAAGTATATTTGATGCTGTTTAAATATAGAAGTAAAAACTCATGGTATAACAGTGTATTCACATTGAATACAAGTATATTTGATGCTGTTTACATATAGAAGTAAAAACTCATGGTATAACAATGTATTCACATTGAATACAAGTATATTTGATGCTGTTTACATATAGAAGTAAAAACTCATGGTATAACAGTGTATTCACATTGAATACAAGTATATTTGATGCAGTTTACATATAGAAGTAAAAACTCATGGTATAACAGTGTATTCACATTGAATACAAGTATATTTGATGCTGTTTACATATAGAAGTAAAAACTCATGGTATAACAGTGTATTCACATTGAATACAAGTATATTTGATGCAGTTTACATATAGAAGTAAAAACTCATGGTATAACAGTGTATTCACATTGAATACAAGTATATTTGATGCTGTTTACATATAGAAGTAAAAACTCATGGTATAACAGTGTATTCACATTGAATACAAGTATATTTGATGCAGTTTACATATAGAAGTAAAAACTCATGGTATAACAGTGTATTCACATTGAATACAAGTATATTTGATGCTGTTTACATATAGAAGTAAAAACTCATGGTATAACAGTGTATTCACATTGAATACAAGTATATTTGATGCTGTTTACATATAGAAGTAAAAACTCATGGTATAACAGTGTATTCACATTGAATACAAGTATATTTGATGCAGTTTACATATAGAAGTAAAAACTCATGGTATAACAGTGTATTCACATTGAATACAAGTATATTTGATGCAGTTTACATATAGAAGTAAAAACTCATGGTATAACAGTGTATTCACATTGAATACAAGTATATTTGATGCTGTTTACATATAGAAGTAAAAACTCATGGTATAACAGTGTATTCACATTGAATACAAGTATATTTGATGCTGTTTACATATAGAAGTAAAAACTCATGGTATAACAGTGTATTCACATTGAATACAAGTATATTTGATGCAGTTTACATATAGAAGTAAAAACTCATGGTATAACAGTGTATTCACATTGAATACAAGTATATTTGATGCTGTTTACATATAGAAGTAAAAACTCATGGTATAACAGTGTATTCACATTGAATACAAGTATATTTGATGCTGTTTACATATAGAAGTAAAAACTCATGGTATAACAGTGTATTCACATTGAATACAAGTATATTTGATGCAGTTTACATATAGAAGTAAAAACTCATGGTATAACAGTGTATTCACATTGAATACAAGTATATTTGATGCTGTTTACATATAGAAGTAAAAACTCATGGTATAACAGTGTATTCACATTGAATACAAGTATATTTGATGCTGTTTACATATAGAAGTAAAAACTCATGGTATAACAGTGTATTCACATTGAATACAAGTATATTTGATGCAGTTTACATATAGAAGTAAAAACTCATGGTATAACAGTGTATTCACATTGAATACAAGTATATTTGATGCAGTTTACATATAGAAGTAAAAACTCATGGTATAACAGTGTATTCACATTGAATACAAGTATATTTGATGCTGTTTACATATAGAAGTAAAAACTCATGGTATAACAGTGTATTCACATTGAATACAAGTATATTTGATGCTGTTTACATATAGAAGTAAAAACTCATGGTATAACAGTGTATTCACATTGAATACAAGTATATTTGATGCAGTTTACATATAGAAGTAAAAACTCATGGTATAACAGTGTATTCACATTGAATACAAGTATATTTGATGCTGTTTACATATAGAAGTAAAAACTCATGGTATAACAGTGTATTCACATTGAATACAAGTATATTTGATGCAGTTTACATATAGAAGTAAAAACTCATGGTATAACAGTGTATTCACATTGAATACAAGTATATTTGATGCAGTTTACATATAGAAGTAAAAACTCATGGTATAACAGTGTATTCACATTGAATACAAGTATATTTGATGCTGTTAAAAAATATGGTATAACAGTGTATTCACATTGAATACAAGTATATTTGATGCTGTTTATATATAGAAGTAAAAACTCATGGTATAACAGTGTATTCACATTGAATACAAGTATATTTGATGCTGTTTACATATAGAAGTAAAAACTCATGGTATAACAGTGTATTCACATTGAATACAAGTATATTTGATGCAGTTTACATATAGAAGTAAAAACTCATGGTATAACAGTGTATTCACATTGAATACAAGTATATTTGATGCAGTTTACATATAGAAGTAAAAACTCATGGTATAACAGTGTATTCACATTGAATACAAGTATATTTGATGCAGTTTACATATAGAAGTAAAAACTCATGGTATAACAGTGTATTCACATTGAATACAAGTATATTTGATGCAGTTATACATATAGAAGTAAAAACTCATGGTATAACAGTGTATTCACATTGAATACAAGTATATTTGATGCTGTTTACATATAGAAGTAAAAACTCATGGTATAACAGTGTATTCACATTGAATACAAGTATATTTGATGCAGTTTACATATAGAAGTAAAAACTCATGGTATAACAGTGTATTCACATTGAATACAAGTATATTTGATGCTGTTTACATATAGAAGTAAAAACTCATGGTATAACAGTGTATTCACATTGAATACAAGTATATTTGATGCTGTTTACATATAGAAGTAAAAACTCATGGTATAACAGTGTATTCACATTGAATACAAGTATATTTGATGCTGTTTACATATAGAAGTAAAAACTCATGGTATAACAGTGTATTCACATTGAATACAAGTATATTTGATGCAGTTTACATATAGAAGTAAAAACTCATGGTATAACAGTGTATTCACATTGAATACAAGTATATTTGATGCCATTTACATATAGAAGTAAAAACTCATGGTATAACAGTGTATTCACATTGAATACAAGTATATTTGATGCTGTTTACATATAGAAGTAAAAACTAATGGTATAACAGTGTATTCACATTGAATACAAGTATATTTGATGCTGTTTACATATAGAAGTAAAAACTCATGGTATAACAGTGTATTCACATTGAATACAAGTATATTTGATGCTGTTTACATATAGAAGTAAAAACTCATGGTATAACAGTGTATTCACATTGAATACAAGTATATTTGATGCAGTTTACATATAGAAGTAAAAACTCATGGTATAACAGTGTATTCACATTGAATACAAGTATATTTGATGCAGTTTACATATAGAAGTAAAAACTCATGGTATAACAGTGTATTCACATTGAATACAAGTATATTTGATGCTGTTTACATATAGAAGTAAAAACTCATGGTATAACAGTGTATTCACATTGAATACAAGTATATTTGATGCAGTTTACATATAGAAGTAAAAACTCATGGTATAACAGTGTATTCACATTGAATACAAGTATATTTGATGCTGTTTACATATAGAAGTAAAAACTCATGGTATAACAGTGTATTCACATTGAATACAAGTATATTTGATGCAGTTTACATATAGAAGTAAAAACTCATGGTATAACAGTGTATTCACATTGAATACAAGTATATTTGATGCTGTTTACATATAGAAGTAAAAACTCATGGTATAACAGTGTATTCACATTGAATACAAGTATATTTGATGCTGTTTACATATAGAAGTAAAAACTCATGGTATAACAGTGTATTCACATTGAATACAAGTATATTTGATGCAGTTTACATATAGAAGTAAAAACTCATGGTATAACAGTGTATTCACATTGAATACAAGTATATTTGATGCTGTTTACATATAGAAGTAAAAACTCATGGTATAACAGTGTATTCACATTGAATACAAGTATATTTGATGCAGTTTACATATAGAAGTAAAAACTCATGGTATAACAGTGTATTCACATTGAATACAAGTATATTTGATGCTGTTTACATATAGAAGTAAAAACTCATGGTATAACAGTGTATTCACATTGAATACAAGTATATTTGATGCTGTTTACATATAGAAGTAAAAACTCATGGTATAACAGTGTATTCACATTGAATACAAGTATATTTGATGCAGTTTACATATAGAAGTAAAAACTCATGGTATAACAGTGTATTCACATTGAATACAAGTATATTTGATGCTGTTTACATATAGAAGTAAAAACTCATGGTATAACAGTGTATTCACATTGAATACAAGTATATTTGATGCAGTTTACATATAGAAGTAAAAACTCATGGTATAACAGTGTATTCACATTGAATACAAGTATATTTGATGCTGTTTACATATAGAAGTAAAAACTCATGGTATAACAGTGTATTCACATTGAATACAAGTATATTTGATGCAGTTTACATATAGAAGTAAAAACTCATGGTATAACAGTGTATTCACATTGAATACAAGTATATTCGATGCTGTTTACATATAGAAGTAAAAACTCATGGTATAACAGTGTATTCACATTGAATACAAGTATATTTGATGCTGTTTACATATAGAAGTAAAAACTCATGGTATAACAGTGTATTCACATTGAATACAAGTATATTTGATGCTGTTTACATATAGAAGTAAAAACTCATGGTATAACAGTGTATTCACATTGAATACAAGTATATTTGATGCTGTTTACATATAGAAGTAAAAACTCATGGTATAACAGTGTATTCACATTGAATACAAGTATATTTGATGCAGTTTACATATAGAAGTAAAAACTCATGGTATAACAGTGTATTCACATTGAATACAAGTATATTTGATGCAGTTTACATATAGAAGTAAAAACTCATGGTATAACAGTGTATTCACATTGAATACAAGTATATTTGATGCTGTTTACATATAGAAGTAAAAACTCATGGTATAACAGTGTATTCACATTGAATACAAGTATATTTGATGCTGTTTACATATAGAAGTAAAAACTCATGGTATAACAGTGTATTCACATTGAATACAAGTATATTTGATGCAGTTTACATATAGAAGTAAAAACTCATGGTATAACAGTGTATTCACATTGAATACAAGTATATTTGATGCTGTTTACATATAGAACTAAAAAACTCATGGTATAACAGTGTATTCACATTGAATACAAGTATATTTGATGCTGTTTACATATAGAACTAAAAACTCATGGTATAACAGTGTATTCACATTGAATACAAGTATATTTGATGCAGTTTACATATAGAAGTAAAAACTCATGGTATAACAGTGTATTCACATTGAATACAAGTATATTTGATGCTGTTTACATATAGAAGTAAAAACTCATGGTATAACAGTGTATTCACATTGAATACAAGTATATTTGATGCTGTTTACATATAGAAGTAAAAACTCATGGTATAACAGTGTATTCACATTGAATACAAGTATATTTGATGCAGTTTACATATAGAAGTAAAAACTCATGGTATAACAGTGTATTCACATTGAATACAAGTATATTTGATGCAGTTTACATATAGAAGTAAAAACTCATGGTATAACAGTGTATTCACATTGAATACAAGTATATTTGATGCTGTTTACATATAGAAGTAAAAACTCATGGTATAACAGTGTATTCACATTGAATACAAGTATATTTGATGCTGTTTACATATAGAAGTAAAAACTCATGGTATAACAGTGTATTCACATTGAATACAAGTATATTTGATGCAGTTTACATATAGAAGTAAAAACTCATGGTATAACAGTGTATTCACATTGAATACAAGTATATTTGATGCTGTTTACATATAGAACTAAAAACTCATGGTATAACAGTGTATTCACATTGAATACAAGTATATTTGATGCAGTTTACATATAGAAGTAAAAACTCATGGTATAACAGTGTATTCACATTGAATACAAGTATATTTGATGCAGTTTACATATAGAACTAAAAACTCATGGTATAACAGTGTATTCACATTGAATACAAGTATATTTGATGCAAAATGAAAAGTATAACAGTGTATTCACATTGAATACAAGTATATTTGATGCTGTTTTCATATAGAAGTAAAAACTCATGGTATAACAGTGTATTCACATTGAATACAAGTATATTTGATGCTGTTTACATATAGAAGTAAAAACTCATGGTATAACAGTGTATTCACATTGAATACAAGTATATTTGATGCAGTTTACATATAGAAGTAAAAACTCATGGTATAACAGTGTATTCACATTGAATACAAGTATATTTGATGCAGTTTACATATAGAAGTAAAAACTCATGGTATAACAGTGTATTCACATTGAATACAAGTATATTTGATGCAGTTTACATATAGAAGTAAAAACTCATGGTATAACAGTGTATTCACATTGAATACAAGTATATTTGATGCAGTTTACATATAGAAGTAAAAACTCATGGTATAACAGTGTATTCACATTGAATACAAGTATATTTGATGCTGTTTACATATAGAAGTAAAAACTCATGGTATAACAGTGTATTCACATTGAATACAAGTATATTTGATGCAGTTTACATATAGAAGTAAAAACTCATGGTATAACAGTGTATTCACATTGAATACAAGTATATTTAATGCTGTTTTCATATAGAAGTAAAAACTCATGGTATAACAGTGTATTCACATTGAATACAAGTATATTTGATGCTGTTTACATATAGAAGTAAAAACTCATGGTATAACAGTGTATTCACATTGAATACAAGTATATTTGATGCTGTTTACATATAGAAGTAAAAACTCATGGTATAACAGTGTATTCACATTGAATACAAGTATATTTGATGCAGTTTACATATAGAAGTAAAAACTCATGGTATAACAGTGTATTCACATTGAATACAAGTATATTTGATGCAGTTTACATATAGAAGTAAAAACTCATGGTATAACAGTGTATTCACATTGAATACAAGTATATTTGATGCTGTTTACATATAGAAGTAAAAACTCATGGTATAACAGTGTATTCACATTGAATACAAGTATATTTGATGCTGTTTACATATAGAAGTAAAAACTCATGGTATAACAGTGTATTCACATTGAATACAAGTATATTTGATGCTGTTTACATATAGAAGTAAAAACTCATGGTATAACAGTGTATTCACATTGAATACAAGTATATTTGATGCAGTTTACATATAGAAGTAAAAACTCATGGTATAACAGTGTATTCACATTGAATACAAGTATATTTGATGCAGTTTACATATAGAAGTAAAAACTCATGGTATAACAGTGTATTCACATTGAATACAAGTATATTTGATGCTGTTTACATATAGAAGTAAAAACTCATGGTATAACAGTGTATTCACATTGAATACAAGTATATTTGATGCAGTTTACATATAGAAGTAAAAACTCATGGTATAACAGTGTATTCACATTGAATACAAGTATATTTGATGCTGTTTACATATAGAAGTAAAAACTCATGGTATAACAGTGTATTCACATTGAATACAAGTATATTTGATGCAGTTTACATATAGAAGTAAAAACTCATGGTATAACAGTGTATTCACATTGAATACAAGTATATTTGATGCTGTTTACATATAGAAGTAAAAACTCATGGTATAACAGTGTATTCACATTGAATACAAGTATATTTGATGCTGTTTACATATAGAAGTAAAAACTCATGGTATAACAGTGTATTCACATTGAATACAAGTATATTTGATGCTGTTTACATATAGAAGTAAAAACTCATGGTATAACAGTGTATTCACATTGAATACAAGTATATTTGATGCAGTTTACATATAGAAGTAAAAACTCATGGTATAACAGTGTATTCACATTGAATACAAGTATATTTGATGCAGTTTACATATAGAAGTAAAAACTCATGGTATAACAGTGTATTCACATTGAATACAAGTATATTTGATGCTGTTTACATATAGAACTAAAAACTCATGGTATAACAGTGTATTCACATTGAATACAAGTATATTTGATGCTGTTTACATATAGAAGTAAAAACTCATGGTATAACAGTGTATTCACATTGAATACAAGTATATTTGATGCTGTTTACATATAGAAGTAAAAACTCATGGTATAACAGTGTATTCACATTGAATACAAGTATATTTGATGCTGTTTACATATAGAAGTAAAAACTCATGGTATAACAGTGTATTCACATTGAATACAAGTATATTTGATGCAGTTTACATATAGAAGTAAAAACTCATGGTATAACAGTGTATTCACATTGAATACAAGTATATTTGATGCTGTTTACATATAGAAGTAAAAACTCATGGTATAACAGTGTATTCACATTAAATACAAGTATATTTGATGCAGTTTACATATAGAACTAAAAACTCATGGTATAACAGTGTATTCACATTGAATACAAGTATATTTGATGCGGTTTACATATAGAAGTAAAAACTCATGGTATAACAGTGTATTCACATTGAATACAAGTATATTTGATGCTGTTTACATATAGAAGTAAAAACTCATGGTATAACAGTGTATTCACATTGAATACAAGTATATTTTATGCAGTTTACATATAGAAGTAAAAACTCATGGTATAACAGTGTATTCACATTGAATACAAGTATATTTGATGCAGTTTACATATAGAAGTAAAAACTCATGGTATAACAGTGTATTCACATTGAATACAAGTATATTTGATGCAGTTTACATATAGAACTAAAAACTCATGGTATAACAGTGTATTCACATTGAATACAAGTATATTTGATGCTGTTTACATATAGAAGTAAAAACTCATGGTATAACAGTGTATTCACATTGAATACAAGTATATTTGATGCTGTTTACATATAGAAGTAAAAACTCATGGTATAACAGTGTATTCACATTGAATACAAGTATATTTGATGCAGTTTACATATAGAAGTAAAAACTCATGGTATAACAGTGTATTCACATTGAATACAAGTATATTTGATGCTGTTTACATATAGAAGCAAAAACTCATGGTATAACAGTGTATTCACATTGAATACAAGTATATTTGATGCTGTTTACATATAGAAGTAAAAACTCATGGTATAACAGTGTATTCACATTGAATACAAGTATATTTGATGCAGTTTACATATAGAAGTAAAAACTCATGGTATAACAGTGTATTCACATTGAATACAAGTATATTTGATGCTGTTTACATATAGAAGTAAAAACTCATGGTATAACAGTGTATTCACATTGAATACAAGTATATTTGATGCTGTTTACATATAGAAGTAAAAACTCATGGTATAACAGTGTATTCACATTGAATACAAGTATATTTGATGCTGTTTACATATAGAAGTAAAAACTCATGGTATAACAGTGTATTCACATTGAATACAAGTATATTTGATGCTGTATTTACATATAGAAGTAAAAACTCATGGTATAACAGTGTATTCACATTGAATACAAGTATATTTGATGCTGTTTACATATAGAACTAAAAACTCATGGTATAACAGTGTATTCACATTGAATACAAGTATATTTGATGCTGTTTACATATAGAAGTAAAAACTCATGGTATAACAGTGTATTCACATTGAATACAAGTATATTTGATGCATGTTTACATATAGAAGTAAAAACTCATGGTATAACAGTGTATTCACATTGAATACAAGTATATTTGATGCTGTTTACATATAGAAGTAAAAACTCATGGTATAACAGTGTATTCACATTGAATACAAGTATATTTGATGCTGTTTACATATAGAAGTAAAAACTCATGGTATAAAAGTGTATTCACATTGAATACAAGTATATTTGATGCTGTTTACATATAGAAGTAAAAACTCATGGTATAACAGTGTATTCACATTGAATACAAGTATATTTGATGCTGTTTACATATAGAAGTAAAAACTCATGGTATAACAGTGTATTCACATTGAATACAAGTATATTTGATGCAGTTTACATATAGAAGTAAAAACTCATGGTATAACAGTGTATTCACATTGAATACAAGTATATTTGATGCTGTTTACATATAGAAGTAAAAACTCATGGTATAACAGTGTATTCACATTGAATACAAGTATATTTGATGCAGTTTACATATAGAAGTAAAAACTCATGGTATAACAGTGTATTCACATTGAATACAAGTATATTTGATGCTGTTTACATATAGAACTAAAAACTCATGGTATAACAGTGTATTCACATTGAATACAAGTATATTTGATGCTGTTTACATATAGAAGTAAAAACTCATGGTATAACAGTGTATTCACATTGAATACAAGTATATTTGATGCTGTTTACATATAGAAGTAAAAACTCATGGTATAACAGTGTATTCACATTGAATACAAGTATATTTGATGCTGTTTACATATAGAAGTAAAAACTCATGGTATAACAGTGTATTCACATTGAATACAAGTATATTTGATGCTGTTTACATATAGAAGTAAAAACTCATGGTATAACAGTGTATTCACATTGAATACAAGTATATTTGATGCTGTTTACATATAGAAGTAAAAACTCATGGTATAACAGTGTATTCACATTGAATACAAGTATATTTGATGCTGTTTACATATAGAAGTAAAAACTCATGGTATAACAGTGTATTCACATTGAATACAAGTATATTTGATGCTGTTTACATATAGAAGTAAAAACTCATGGTATAACAGTGTATTCACATTGAATACAAGTATATTTGATGCAGTTTACATATAGAAGTAAAAAACTCATGGTATAACAGTGTATTCACATTGAATACAAGTATATTTGATGCTGTTTACATATAGAACTAAAAACTCATGGTATAACAGTGTATTCACATTGAATACAAGTATATTTGATGCTGTTTACATATAGAAGTAAAAACTCATGGTATAACAGTGTATTCACATTGAATACAAGTATATTTGATGCTGTTTACATATAGAAGTAAAAACTCATGGTATAACAGTGTATTCACATTGAATACAAGTATATTTGATGCTGTTTACATATAGAAGTAAAAACTCATGGTATAACAGTGTATTCACATTGAATACAAGTATATTTGATGCTGTTTACATATAGAAGTAAAAACTCATGGTGTATAACAGTGTATTCACATTGAATACAAGTATATTTGATGCTGTTTACATATAGAAGTAAAAACTCATGGTATAACAGTGTATTCACATTGAATACAAGTATATTTGATGCTGTTTACATATAGAAGTAAAAACTCATGGTATAACAGTGTATTCACATTGAATACAAGTATATTTGATGCTGTTTACATATAGAAGTAAAAACTCATGGTATAACAGTGTATTCACATTGAATACAAGTATATTTGATGCTGTTTACATATAGAAGATAAAACTCATGGTATAACAGTGTATTCACATTGAATACAAGTATATTTGATGCTGTTTACATATAGAAGTAAAAACTCATGGTATAACAGTGTATTCACATTGAATACAAGTATATTTGATGCTGTTTACATATAGAAGTAAAAAACTCATGGTATAACAGTGTATTCACATTGAATACAAGTATATTTGATGCAGTTTACATATAGAACTAAAAACTCATGGTATAACAGTGTATTCACATTGAATACAAGTATATTTGATGCTGTTTACATATAGAAGTAAAAACTCATGGTATAACAGTGTATTCACATTGAATACAAGTATATTTGATGCTGTTTACATATAGAAGTAAAAACTCATGGTATAACAGTGTATTCACATTGAATACAAGTATATTTGATGCTGTTTACATATAGAAGTAAAAACTCATGGTATAACAGTGTATTCACATTGAATACAAGTATATTTGATGCTGTTTACATATAGAAGTAAAAACTCATGGTATAACAGTGTATTCACATTGAATACAAGTATATTTGATGCTGTTTACATATAGAAGTAAAAACTCATGGTATACAAGTGTATTCACATTGAATACAAGTATATTTGATGCTGTTTACATATAGAACTAAAAACTCATGGTATAACAGTGTATTCACATTGAATACAAGTATATTTGATGCTGTTTACATATAGAAGTAAAAACTCATGGTATAACAGTGTATTCACATTGAATACAAGTATATTTGATGCAGTTTACATATAGAAGTAAAAACTCATGGTATAACAGTGTATTCACATTGAATACAAGTATATTTGTAGCTGTTCTTATATAGAAGTAAAAACTCATGGTATAACAGTGTATTCACATTGAATACAAGTATATTTGATGCTGTTTACATATAGAAGTAAAAACTCATGGTATAACAGTGTATTCACATTGAATACAAGTATATTTGATGCTGTTTACTATATAGAAGTAAAAACTCATGGTATAACAGTGTATTCACATTGAATACAAGTATATTTGATGCTGTTTACATATAGAAGTAAAAACTCATGGTATAACAGTGTATTCACATTGAATACAAGTATATTTGATGCAGTTTACATATAGAACTAAAAACTCATGGTTATAACAGTGTATTCACATTGAATACAAGTATATTTGATGCTGTTTACATATAGAAGTAAAAACTCATGGTATAACAGTGTATTCACATTGAATACAAGTATATTTGATGCTGTTTACATATAGAAGTAAAAACTCATGGTATAACAGTGTATTCACATTGAATACAAGTATATTTTGTGCCGTATACATATAGAAATAAAAACTCATGGTATAACAGTGTATTCACATTGAATACAAGTATATTTGATGCTGTTCTTATATAGAAGTAAAAACTCATGGTATAACAGTGTATTCACATTGAATACAAGTATATTTGATGCTGTTTACATATAGAAGTAAAAACTCATGGTATAACAGTGTATTCACATTGAATACAAGTATATTTGATGCAGTATACATATAGAAGTAAAAACTCATGGTATAACAGTGTATTCACATTGAATACAAGTATATTTGTAGCTGTTCTTATATAGAAGTAAAAACTCATGGTATAACAGTGTATTCACATTGAATACAAGTATATTTGATGCTGTTTTAATATAGAAGTAAAAACTCATGGTATAACAGTGTATTCACATTGAATACAAGTATATTTGATGCAGTTTACATATAGAAGTAAAAACTCATGGTATAACAGTGTATTCACATTGAATACAAGTATATTTGATGCTGTTTACATATAGAAGTAAAAACTCATGGTATAACAGTGTATTCACATTGAATACAAGTATATTTGATGCTGTTTACATATAGAAGTAAAAACTCATGGTATAACAGTGTATTCACATTGAATACAAGTATATTTGATGCTGTTTACATATAGAAGTAAAAACTCATGGTATAACAGTGTATTCACATTGAATACAAGTATATTTGATGCTGTTTACATATAGAAGTAAAAACTCATGGTATAACAGTGTATTCACATTGAATACAAGTATATTTGATGCTGTTTACATATAGAAGTAAAAACTCATGGTATAACAGTGTATTCACATTGAATACAAGTATATTTGATGCTGTTTACATATAGAAGTAAAAACTCATGGTATAACAGTGTATTCACATTGAATACAAGTATATTTGATGCTGTTTACATATAGAAGTAAAAACTCATGGTATAACAGTGTATTCACATTGAATACAAGTATATTTGATGCAGTTTACATATAGAAGTAAAAACTCATGGTATAACAGTGTATTCACATTGAATACAAGTATATTTGATGCTGTTTACATATAGAAGTAAAAACTCATGGTATAACAGTGTATTCACATTGAATACAAGTATATTTGATGCTGTTTACATATAGAAGTAAAAACTCATGGTATAACAGTGTATTCACATTGAATACAAGTATATTTGATGCCGTTTACATATAGAAGTAAAAACTCATGGTATAACAGTGTATTCACATTGAATACAAGTATATTTGATGCTGTTTACATATATAGAAGTAAAAACTCATGGTATAACAGTGTATTCACATTGAATACAAGTATATTTGATGCTGTTTACATATAGAAGTAAAAACTCATGGTATAACAGTGTATTCACATTGAATACAAGTATATCGTATGAACAATGCAGTAAACTTATAGAACTAAAAACTCATAGAAGTAAAACCATGGTATAACAGTGTATTCACATTGAATACAAGTATATTTAATGTATTCACATATAGAAAAAGATAATTGAATACAAGTATATTGATGCTGTTTACATATGATGCTGTTTACATATAGAAGTAAAAACTCAAGATAATACGTTTAATAAGAAGTAGTATAACAGTGTATTCACATTGAATACAAGTATATTTGATGCAGTTTACATATAGAAGTAAAAACTCATGGTATAACAGTGTATTCACATTGAATACAAGTATATTTGATGCATTATTGCTTATATGGAAGTAAAAACTCATGGTATAACAGTGTATTCACATTGAATACAAGTATATTTGATGCTGTTTACATATAGAAGTAAAAACTCATGGTATAACAGTGTATTCACATTGAATACAAGTATATTTGATGCAGTTTACATATAGAAGTAAAAACTCATGGTATAACAGTGTATTCACATTGAATACAAGTATATTTGATGCTGTTTACATATAGAAGTAAAAACTCATGGTATAACAGTGTATTCACATTGAATACAAGTATATTTGATGCTGTTTACATATAGAAGTAAAAACTCATGGTATAACAGTGTATTCACATTGAATACAAGTATATTTGATGCTATTTTACATATAGAAGTAAAAATTCATGGTATAACAGTGTATTCACATTGAATACAAGTATATTTGATGCTGTTTACATATAGAAGTAAAAACTCATGGTATAACAGTGTATTCACATTGAATACAAGTATATTTGATGCTGTTTACATATAGAAGTAAAAACTCATGGTATAACAGTGTATTCACATTGAATACAAGTATATTCGATGCTGTTTACATATAGAAGTAAAAACTCATGGTATAACAGTGTATTCACATTGAATACAAGTATATTTGATGCTGTTTACATATAGAAGTAAAAACCCATGGTATAACAGTGTATTCACATTGAATACAAGTATATTTGATGCTGTTTACATATAGAAGTAAAAACTCATGGTATAACAGTGTATTCACATTGAATACAAGTATATTTGGTGCCGTATACATATAGAAATAAAAACTCATGGTATAACAGAGTATTCACATTGAATACAAGCATATTTGATGCTGTTCTTATATAGAAGTAAAAACTCGTGGTATAACAGTGTATTCACATTGAATACAAGTATATTTGATATTGTTTACATATAGAAGTAAAAACTCATGGTATAACAGTATATTCACATTGAATACAAGTATATTTGATGCTGTTTACATATAGAAGTAAAAACCCATGGTATAACAGTGTATTCACATTGAATACAAGTATATTTGATGCTGTTTACATATAGAAGTAAAGATTCATGGTATAACAGTGTATTCACATTGAATACAAGTATATTTGATGCAGTTTACATATAGAACTAAAAACTCATGGTATAACAGTGTATTCACATTGAATACAAGTATATTTGATAAGCGTTTACATATAGAAGTAAAAACTCATGGTATAACAGTGTATTCACATTGAATACAAGTATATTTGATGCTGTTTACATATAGAAGTAAAAACTCATGGTATAACAGTGTATTCACATTGAATACAAGTATATTTGATGCTGTTTACATATAGAAGTAAAAACTCATGGTATAACAGTGTATTCACATTGAATACAAGTATATTTGATGCTGTTTACATATAGAAGTAAAAACTCATGGTATAACAGTGTATTCACATTGAATACAAGTATATTTGATGCTGTTTACATATAGAAGTAAAAACTCATGGTATAACAGTGTATTCACATTGAATACAAGTATATTTGATGCTGTTTACATATAGAAGTAAAAACTCATGGTATAACAGTGTATTCACATTGAATACAAGTATATTTGATGCAGTTTACATATAGAAGTAAAAACTCATGGTATAACAGTGTATTCACATTGAATACAAGTATATTTGATGCTGTTTACATATAGAAGTAAAAACTCATGGTAAAACAGTGTATTCACATTGAATACAAGTATATTTGATGCTGTTTACATATAGAAGTAAAAACTCATGGTATACAAGTGTATTCACATTGAATACAAGTATATTTGATGCTGTTTACATATAGAAGTAAAAACTCATGGTATAACAGTGTATTCACATTGAATACAAGTATATTTGATGCAGTTTACATATAGAAGTAAAAACTCATGGTATAACAGTGTATTCACATTGAATACAAGTATATTTGATGCTGTTTATATATAGAAGTAAAAACTCATGGTATAACAGTGTATTCACATTGAATACAAGTATATTTGATGCTGTTTACATATAGAAGTAAAAACTCATGGTATAACAGTGTATTCACATTGAATACAAGTATATTTGATGCTGTTTACATATAGAAGTAAAAACTCATGGTATAACAGTGTATTCACATTGAATACAAGTATATTTGATGCTATTTACATATAGAAGTAAAAATTCATGGTATAACAGTGTATTCACATTGAATACAAGTATATTTGATGCAGTTTACATATAGAAGTAAAAACTCATGGTATAACAGTGTATTCACATTGAATACAAGTATATTTGATGCAGTTTACATATAGAAGTAAAAACTCATGGTATAACAGTGTATTCACATTGAATACAAGTATATTTGATGCTGTTTACATATAGAAGTAAAAACTCATGGTATAACAGTGTATTCACATTGAATACAAGTATATTTGATGCAGTTTACATATAGAACTAAAAACTCATGGTATAACAGTGTATTCACATTGAATACAAGTATATTTGATGCTGTTTACATATAGAAGTAAAAACTCGTGGTATAACAGTGTATTCACATTGAATACAAGTATATTTGATGCTGTTTACATATAGAAGTAAAAAACTCATGGTATAACAGTGTATTCACATTGAATACAAGTATATTTGATGCTGTTTACATATAGAAGTAAAAAATCATGGTATAACAGTGTATTCACATTAAATACAAGTATATTTGATGCCGTTTACATATACAAGTAAAAACTCATGGTATAACAGTGTATTCACATTGAATACAAGTATATTTGATGCTGTTTACATATAGAAGTAAAAACTCATGGTATAACAGTGTATTCACATTGAATACAAGTATATTTGATGCTGTTTACATATAGAAGTAAAAACTCATGGTATAACAGTGTATTCACATTGAATACAAGTATATTTGATGCAGTATACATATAGAAGTAAAAACTAATGGTATAACAGTGTATTCACTTTGAATACAATTATATTTGATGCTGTTTTTATTTAGAAGTCAAAACTCGTGATAAAATAGTGTATTCACATTGAATACAAGTATATTTGATGCTGTTTTAATATAGAAGTAAAAACTCATGGTATACAAGTGTATTCACATTGAATACAAGTATATTTGATGCTGTTTACATATAGAAGTAAAAACTCATGGTATAACAGTGTATTCACATTGAATACCAGTATATTTGATGCATATGCAATATAGAAGTAAAAACTCATGGTATAACAGTGTATTCACATTGAATACAAGTATATTTGATGCTGTTTACATATAGAAGTAAAAACTCATGGTATAACAGTGTATTCACATTGAATACAAGTATATTTGATGCAGTTTACATATAGAAGTAAAAACTCATGGTATAACAGTGTATTCACATTGAATACAAGTATATTTGATGCAGTTTACATATAGAAGTAAAAACTCATGGTATAACAGTGTATTCACATTGAATACAAGTATATTTGATGCAGTTTACATATAGAAGTAAAAACTCATGGTATAACAGTGTATTCACATTGAATACAAGTATATTTGATGCTGTTTACATATAGAAGTAAAAACTCATGGTATAACAGTGTATTCACATTGAATACAAGTATATTTGATGCAGTTTACATATAGAAGTAAAAACTCATGGTATAACAGTGTATTCACATTGAATACAAGTATATTTGATGCTGTTTACATATAGAAGTAAAAACTCATGGTATAACAGTGTATTCACATTGAATACAAGTATATTTGATGCTGTTTACATATAGAAGTAAAAACTCATGGTATAACAGTGTATTCACATTGAATACAAGTATATTTGATGCTGTTTACATATAGAAGTAAAAACTCATGGTATAACAGTGTATTCACATTGAATACAAGTATATTTGATGCCGTTTACATATAGAAGTAAAAACTCATGGTATAACAGTGTATTCACATTGAATACAAGTATATTTGATGCAGTTTACATATAGAAGTAAAAACTCATGGTATAACAGTGTATTCACATTGAATACAAGTATATTTGATGCTGTTTACATATAGAAGTAAAAACTCATGGTATAACAGTGTATTCACATTGAATACAAGTATATTTGATGCTGTTTAAATATAGAAGTAAAAACTCATGGTATACAAGTGTATTCACATTGAATACAAGTATATTTGATGCTGTTTACATATAGAAGTAAAAACTCATGGTATAACAGTGTATTCACATTGAATACAAGTATATTTGATGCAGTTTACATATAGAAGTAAAAACTCATGGTATAACAGTGTATTCACATTGAATACAAGTATATTTGATGCTGTTTACATATAGAAGTAAAAACTCATGGTATAACAGTGTATTCACATTGAATACAAGTATATTTGATGCTGTTTACATATAGAAGTAAAAACTCATGGTATAACAGTGTATTCACATTGAATACAAGTATATTTGATGCTGTTTACATATAGAAGTAAAAACTCATGGTATAACAGTGTATTCACATTGAATACAAGTATATTTGATGCAGTTTACATATAGAAGTAAAAACTCATGGTATAACAGTGTATTCACATTGAATACAAGTATATTTGATGCAGTTTACATATAGAAGTAAAAACTCATGGTATAACAGTGTATTCACATTGAATACAAGTATATTTGATGCTGTTTACATATAGAAGTAAAAACTCATGGTATAACAGTGTATTCACATTGAATACAAGTATATTTGATGCAGTTTACATATAGAAGTAAAAACTCATGGTATAACAGTGTATTCACATTGAATACAAGTATATTTGATGCTGTTTACATATAGAAGTAAAAACTCATGGTATAACAGTGTATTCACATTGAATACAAGTATATTTGATGCTATTTACATATAGAAGTAAAAAACTCATGGTATAACAGTGTATTCACATTGAATACAAGTATATTTGATGCTGTTTACATATAGAAGTAAAAACTCATGGTATAACAGTGTATTCACATTGAATACAAGTATATTTGATGCCGTTTACATATAGAAGTAAAAACTCATGGTATAACAGTGTATTCACATTGAATACAAGTATATTTGATGCTGTTTACATATAGAAGTAAAAACTCATGGTATAACAGTGTATTCACATTGAATACAAGTATATTTGATGCTGTTTACATATAGAAGTAAAAACTCATGGTATAACAGTGTATTCACATTGAATACAAGTATATTTGATGCAGTATACATATAGAAGTAAAAACTCATGGTATAACAGTGTATTCACATTGAATACAAGTATATTTGATGCTGTTTACATATAGAAGTAAAAACTCATGATATAACAGTGTATTCACATTGAATACAAGTATATTTGATGCTGTTTTAATATAGAAGTAAAAACTCATGGTATACAAGTGTATTCACATTGAATACAAGTATATTTGATGCTGTTTACATATAGAAGTAAAAACTCATGGTATAACAGTGTATTCACATTGAATACAAGTATATTTGATGCAGTATACATATAGAACTAAAAACTCATGGTATAACAGTGCTTTCACATTGAATACAAGTATATTTGATGATGTTTACATATAGAACTAAAAACTCATGGTATAACAGTGTATTCACATTGAATACAAGTATATTTGATGCAGTTTACATATAGAACTAAAAACTCATGGTATAACAGTGTATTCACATTGAATACAAGTATATTTGATGCTGTTTATATATAGAAGTAAAAACTCATGGTATAACAGTGTATTCACATTGAATACAAGTATATTTGATGCTGTTTACATATAGAAGTAAAAACTCATGGTATAACAGTGTATTCACATTGAATACAAGTATATTTGATGCAGTTTACATATAGAAGTAAAAACTCATGGTATAACAGTGTATTCACATTGAATACAAGTATATTTGATGCTGTTTACATATAAGGAAGTAAAAACTCATGGTATAACAGTGTATTCACATTGAATACAAGTATATTTGATGCTGTTTACATATAGAAGTAAAAACTCATGGTATAACAGTGTATTTACATTGAATACAAGTATATTTGATGCAGTTTACATATAGAACTAAAAACTCATGGTATAACAGTGTATTCACATTGAATACAAGTATATTTGATGCTGTTTACATATAGAAGTAAGAACTCATGGTATAACAGTGTATTCACATTGAATACAAGTATATTTGATGCTGTTTACATATAGAAGTAAAAACTCATGGTATAACAGTATTCACAGTATATCAAGTATTCACATTGAATACAAGTATATTTGATGCTGTTTACATATAGAAGTAAAAAACTCATGGTAAAACAGTGTATTCACATTGAATACAAGTATATTTGATGCAGTTTACATATAGAAGTAAAAACTCATGGTATAACAGTGTATTCACATTGAATACAAGTATATTTGATGCTGTTTACATATAGAAGTAAAAACTCATGGTATAACAGTGTATTCACATTGAATACAAGTATATTTGATGCTGTTTACATATAGAAGTAAAAACTCATGGTATAACAGTGTATTCACATTGAATACAAGTATATTTGATGCTGTTTACATATAGAAGTAAAAACTCATGGTATAACAGTGTATTCACATTGAATACAAGTATATTTGATGCTGTTTACATATAGAAGTAAAGAAACTCATGGTATAACAGTGTATTCACATTGAATACAAGTATATTTGATGCAGTTTACATATAGAAGTAAAAACTCATGGTATAACAGTGTATTCACATTGAATACAAGTATATTTGATGCTGTTTATATATAGAAGTAAAAACTCATGGTATAACAGTGTATTCACATTGAATACAAGTATATTTGATGCTGTTTACATATAGAAGTAAAAACTCATGGTATAACAGTGTATTCACATTGAATACAAGTATATTTGATGCTGTTTACATATAGAAGTAAAAACTCATGGTATAACAGTGTATTCACATTGAATACAAGTATATTTGATGCTGTTTACATATAGAAGTAAAAATTCATGGTATAACAGTGTATTCACATTGAATACATAGTATATTTGATGCAGTTTACATATAGAAGTAAAAACTCATGGTATAACAGTGTATTCACATTGAATACAAGTATATTTGATGCAGTTTACATATAGAAGTAAAAACTCATGGTATAACAGTGTATTCACATTGAATACAAGTATATTTGATGCTGTTTACATATAGAAGTAAAAACTCATGGTATAACAGTGTATTCACATTGAATACAAGAATATTCGATGCAGTTTACATATAGAAGTAAAAACTCATGGTATAACAGTGTATTCACATTGAATACAAGTATATTTGATGCTGTTTACATATAGAAGTAAAAACTCATGGTATAACAGTGTATTCACATTGAATACAAGTATATTTGATGCTGTTTACATATAGAAGTAAAAACTCATGGTATAACAGTGTATTCACATTGAATACAAGTATATTTGATGCTGTTTACATATAGAAGTAAAAACTCATGGTATAACAGTGTATTCACATTGAATACAAGTATATTTGATGCAGTTTACATATAGAAGTAAAAACTCATGGTATAACAGTGTATTCACATTGAATACAAGTATATTTGATGCTGTTTACATATAGAAGTAAAAACTCATGGTATAACAGTGTATTCACATTGAATACAAGTATATTTGATGCTGTTTACATATAGAAGTAAAAACTCATGGTATAACAGTGTATTCACATTGAATACAAGTATATTTGATGCAGTTTACATATAGAAGTAAAAACTCATGGTATAACAGTGTATTCACATTGAATACAAGTATATTTGATGCTGTTTACATATAGAAGTAAAAACTCATGGTAAAACAGTGTATTCACATTGAATACAAGTATATTTGATGCTGTTTACATATAGAAGTAAAAACTCATGGTATACAAGTGTATTCACATTGAATACAAGTATATTTGATGCTGTTTACATATAGAAGTAAAAACTCATGGTATAACAGTGTATTCACATTGAATACAAGTATATTTGATGCAGTTTACATATAGAAGTAAAAACTCATGGTATAACAGTGTATTCACATTGAATACAAGTATATTTGATGCTGTTTACATATAGAAGTAAAAACTCATGGTATAACAGTGTATTCACATTGAATACAAGTATATTTGATGCAGTTTACATATAGAAGTAAAAACTCATGGTATAACAGTGTATTCACATTGAATACAAGTATATTTGATGCAGTTTACATATAGAAGTAAAAACTCATGGTATAACAGTGTATTCACATTGAATACAAGTATATTTGATGCAGTTTACATATAGAAGTAAAAACTCATGGTATAACAGTGTATTCACATTGAATACAAGTATATTTGATGCTGTTTACATATAGAAGTAAAAACTCATGGTATAACAGTGTATTCACATTGAATACAAGTATATTTGATGCAGTTTACATATAGAAGTAAAAACTCATGGTATAACAGTGTATTCACATTGAATACAAGTATATTTGATGCTGTTTACATATAGAAGTAAAAACTCATGGTATAACAGTGTATTCACATTGAATACAAGTATATTTGATGCTGTTTACATATAGAAGTAAAAACTCATGGTATAACAGTGTATTCACATTGAATACAAGTATATTTGATGCTGTTTACATATAGAAGTAAAAACTCATGGTATAACAGTGTATTCACATTGAATACAAGTATATTTGATGCCGTTTACATATAAAGTAAAAACTCATGGTATAACAGTGTATTCACATTGAATACAAGTATATTTGATGCAGTTTACATATAGAAGTAAAAACTCATGGTATAACAGTGTATTCACATTGAATACAAGTATATTTGATGCTGTTTACATATAGAAGTAAAAACTCATGGTATAACAGTGTATTCACATTGAATACAAGTATATTTGATGCTGTTTACATATAGAAGTAAAAACTCATGGTATAACAGTGTATTCACATTGAATACAAGTATATTTGATGCTGTTTACATATAGAAGTAAAAACTCATGGTATAACAGTGTATTCACATTGAATACAAGTATATTTGATGCAGTTTACATATAGAAGTAAAAACTCATGGTATAACAGTGTATTCACATTGAATACAAGTATATTTGATGCTGTTTACATATAGAAGTAAAAACTCATGGTATAACAGTGTATTCACATTGAATACAAGTATATTTGATGCTGTTTACATATAGAAGTAAAAACTCATGGTATAACAGTGTATTCACATTGAATACAAGTATATTTGATGCTGTTTACATATAGAAGTAAAAAACTCATGGTATAACAGTGTATTCACATTGAATACAAGTATATTTGATGCAGTTTACATATAGAAGTAAAAACTCATGGTATAACAGTGTATTCACATTGAATACAAGTATATTTGATGCAGTTTACATATAGAAGTAAAAACTCATGGTATAACAGTGTATTCACATTGAATACAAGTATATTTGATGCTGTTTACATATAGAAGTAAAAACTCATGGTATAACAGTGTATTCACATTGAATACAAGTATATTTGATGCAGTTTACATATAGAAGTAAAAACTCATGGTATAACAGTGTATTCACATTGAATACAAGTATATTTGATGCTGTTTACATATAGAAGTAAAAACTCATGGTATAACAGTGTATTCACATTGAATACAAGTATATTTGATGCTGTTTACATATAGAAGTAAAAACTCATGGTATAACAGTGTATTCACATTGAATACAAGTATATTTGATGCTGTTTACATATAGAAGTAAAAACTCATGGTATAACAGTGTATTCACATTGAATACAAGTATATTTGATGCCGTTTACATATAGAAGTAAAAACTCATGGTATAACAGTGTATTCACATTGAATACAAGTATATTTGATGCTGTTTACATATAGAAGTAAAAACTCATGGTATAACAGTGTATTCACATTGAATACAAGTATATTTGATGCTGTTTACATATAGAAGTAAAAACTCATGGTATAACAGTGTATTCACATTGAATACAAGTATATTTGATGCAGTTTACATATAGAAGTAAAAACTCATGGTATAACAGTGTATTCACATTGAATACAAGTATATTTGATGCTGTTTACATATAGAAGTAAAAACTCATGGTATAACAGTGTATTCACATTGAATACAAGTATATTTGATGCTGTTTTAATATAGAAGTAAAAACTCATGGTATACAAGTGTATTCACATTGAATACAAGTATATTTGATGCTGTTTACATATAGAAGTAAAAACTCATGGTATAACAGTGTATTCACATTGAATACAAGTATATTTGATGCAGTTTACATATAGAAGTAAAAACTCATGGTATAACAGTGTATTCACATTGAATACAAGTATATTTGATGCTGTTTACATATAGAAGTAAAAACTCATGGTATAACAGTGTATTCACATTGAATACAAGTATATTTGATGCAGTTTACATAAAGAACTAAAAACTCATGGTATAACAGTGTATTCACATTGAATACAAGTATATTTGATGCTGTTTATGTATAGAAGTAAAAACTCATGGTATAACAGTGTATTCACATTGAATTCAAGTATATTTGATGCTGTTTACGTATAGAAGTAAAAACTCATGGTATAACAGTGTATTCACATTGAATACAAGTATATTTGATGCAGTTTACATATAGAAGTAAAAACTCATGGTATAACAGTGTATTCACATTGAATACAAGTATATTTGATGCTGTTTACATATAAGGGTAAAAACTCATGGTATAACAGTGTATTCACATTGAATACAAGTATATTTGATGCTGTTTACATATAGAAGTAAAAACTCATGGTATAACAGTGTATTTACATTGAATACAAGTATATTTGATGCAGTTTACATATAGAAGTAAAAACTCATGGTATAACAGTGTATTCACATTGAATACAAGTATATTTGATGCTGTTTACATATAGAAGTAAAAACTCATGGTATAACAGTGTATTCACATTGAATACAAGTATATTTGATGCTGTTTACATATAGAAGTAAAAACTCATGGTATAACAGTATTCACATGTATACGTATTCACATTGAATACAAGTATATTTGATGCTGTTTACATATAGAAGTAAAAAACTCATGGTATAACAGTGTATTCACATTGAATACAAGTATATTTGATGCAGTTTACATATAAAAGTAAAAACTCATGGTATAACAGTGTATTCACATTGAATACAAGTATATTTGATGCTGTTTACATATAGAAGTAAAAACTCATGGTATAACAGTGTATTCACATTGAATACAAGTATATTTGATGCTGTTTACATATAGAAGTAAAAACTCATGGTATAACAGTGTATTCACATTGAATACAAGTATATTTGATGCTGTTTACATATAGAAGTAAAAACTCATGGTATAACAGTGTATTCACATTGAATACAAGTATATTTGATGCTGTTTACATATAGAAGTAAAAACTCATGGTATAACAGTGTATTCACATTGAATACAAGTATATTTGATGCAGTTTACATATAGAAGTAAAAACTCATGGTATAACAGTGTATTCACATTGAATACAAGTATATTTGATGCTGTTTATATATAGAAGTAAAAACTCATGGTATAACAGTGTATTCACATTGAATACAAGTATATTTGATGCTGTTTACATATAGAAGTAAAAACTCATGGTATAAAAGTGTATTCACATTGAATACAAGTATATTTGATGCAGTTTACATATAGAAGTAAAAACTCATGGTATAACAGTGTATTCACATTGAATACAAGTATATTTGATGCAGTTATACATATAGAAGTAAAAACTCATGGTATAACAGTGTATTCACATTGAATACAAGTATATTTGATGCTGTTTACATATAGAAGTAAAAACTCATGGTATAACAGTGTATTCACATTGAATACAAGTATATTTGATGCAGTTTACATATAGAAGTAAAAACTCATGGTATAACAGTGTATTCACATTGAATACAAGTATATTTGATGCTGTTTACATATAGAAGTAAAAACTCATGGTATAACAGTGTATTCACATTGAATACAAGTATATTTGATGCTGTTTACATATAGAAGTAAAAACTCATGGTATAACAGTGTATTCACATTGAATACAAGTATATTTGATGCTGTTTACATATAGAAGTAAAAATTCATGGTATAACAGTGTATTCACATTGAATACAAGTATATTTGATGCAGTTTACATATAGAAGTAAAAACTCATGGTATAACAGTGTATTCACATTGAATACAAGTATATTTGAATGCAGTTTACATATAGAAGTAAAAACTCATGGTATAACAGTGTATTCACATTGAATACAAGTATATTTGATGCTGTTTACATATAGAAGTAAAAACTCATGGTATAACAGTGTATTCACATTGAATACAAGTATATTTGATGCAGTTTACATATAGAAGTAAAAACTCATGGTATAACAGTGTATTCACATTGAATACAAGTATATTTGATGCTGTTTACATATAGAAGTAAAAACTCATGGTATAACAGTGTATTCACATTGAATACAAGTATATTTGATGCTGTTTACATATAGAAGTAAAAACTCATGGTATAACAGTGTATTCACATTGAATACAAGTATATTTGATGCTGTTTACATATAGAAGTAAAAACTCATGGTATAACAGTGTATTCACATTGAATACAAGTATATTTGATGCCGTTTACATATAGAAGTAAAAACTCATGGTATAACAGTGTATTCACATTGAATACAAGTATATTTGATGCTGTTTACATATAGAAGTAAAAACTCATGGTATAACAGTGTATTCACATTGAATACAAGTATATTTGATGCTGTTTACATATAGAAGTAAAAACTCATGGTATAACAGTGTATTCACATTGAATACAAGTATATTTGATGCAGTTTACATATAGAAGTAAAAACTCATGGTATAACAGTGTATTCACATTGAATACAAGTATATTTGATGCTGTTTACATATAGAAGTAAAAACTCATGGTATAACAGTGTATTCACATTGAATACAAGTATATTTGATGCTGTTTAAATATAGAAGTAAAAACTCATGGTATACAAGTGTATTCACATTGAATACAAGTATATTTGATGCTGTTTACATATAGAAGTAAAAACTCATGGTATAACAGTGTATTCACATTGAATACAAGTATATTTGAGGCAGTTTACATATAGAAGTAAAAACTCATGGTATAACAGTGTATTCACATTGAATACAAGTATATTTGATGCTGTTTACATATAGAAGTAAAAACTCATGGTATAACAGTGTATTCACATTGAATACAAGTATATTTGATGCAGTATACATATAGAACTAAAAACTCATGGTATAACAGTGTATTCACATTGAATACAAGTATATTTGATGCTGTTTACGTATAGAAGTAAAAACTCATGGTATAACAGTGTATTCACATTGAATACAAGTATATTTGATGCTGTTTACATATAGAAGTAAAAACTCATGGTATAACAGTGTATTCACATTGAATACAAGTATATTTGATGCAGTATACATATAGAAGTAAAAACTCATGGTATAACAGTGTATTCACATTGAATACAAGTATATTTGAGGCTGTTTACATATAAGGGTAAAAACTCATGGTATAACAGTGTATTCACATTGAATACAAGTATATTTGATGCTGTTTACATATAGAAGTAAAAACTCATGGTATAACAGTGTATTTACATTGAATACAAGAATATTTGATGCAGAATACATATAGAACTAAAAACTCATGGTATAACAGTGTATTAACATTGAATACAAGTATATTTGATGCTGTTTACGTATAGAAGTAAGAACTCGTGGTATAACAGTGTATTCACATTCAATACAAGTATATTTGATGCTGTTTACATATAGAAGAAAAAACTCATAGTATAACAGTATTCACATGTATATTCAAGTATTCACATTGAATACAAGTATATGTGATGCTGTTTACGTATAGAAGTAAAAATTCATGGTAACACAGTGTATTCACATTGAATACAAGTATATTTGATGCAGTATACATATAAAAGTAAAAACTCATGGTATAACAGTGTATTCACATTGAATACAAGTATATTTGATGCTGTTAACATATAGAAGTAAAAACTCATGGTATAACAGTGTATTCATATTGAATACAAGTATATTTGATGTTGTTTACATATAGAAGTAAAAACTCATGGTATAACAGTGTATTCACATTGAATACAAGTATATTTGGTGCTGTTTACATATAGAAGTAAAAACTCATGGTATAACAGTGTATTCACATTGAATACAAGTATATTTGAATCTGTTAACATATAGAAGTAGAAACTCATGGTATAACAATGTATTCACATTGAATAGAAGTATATTTGATGCAGTATACATATAGAAGTAAAAACTCATGGTATAACAGTGTATTCCAATTGAATACAATTATATTTGATGCTGTTTTTATATAGAAGTAGAAACTCCTGGTATAATAGTGTATTCACATTGAATACAAGTATATTTGATGCTGTTTACATATAGAAGTAAAAACTCATGGTATACAAGTGAATTCACATTGAATACAAGTATATTTGGTGCAGTATACATATAGAAGTAAAAACTCATGGTATAACAGTGTATTCACATTGAATACAAGTATATTTGATGCAGTATACATATAGAACTAAAAACTCATGGTATAACAGTGTATTCACATTGAATACAAGTATATTTGAGGCTGTTTACATATAGAAGTAAAAACTCATGGTATAACAGTGTATTCACATTGAATACAAGTATATTTGATGCTATTTACGTATAGAAGTAAAAATTCATTTTATAACAGTGTATTCACATTGCATACAAGTATATTTGATGCAGTATACATATAGAAGTAAAAACTCATGGTATAACAGTGTATTCACATTGAATACAAGTATATTTGAGGCTGTTTACATATAGAAGTAAAAACTCATGTTATAACAGTGTATTCACATTGAATACAAGTATATTTGATGCTGTTTACATATAGAAGTAAAAACTCATGGTATAACAGTGTATTCACATTGAATACAAGAATATTTGATGCAGAATACATATAGAACTAAAAACTCATGGTATAACAGTGTATTAACATTGAATACAAGTATATTTGATGCTGTTTACGTATAGAAGTAAGAACTCGTGGTATAACAGTGTATTCACATTGAATACAAGTATATTTGATGCTGGTTACATATAGAAGAAAAAACTCATAGTATAACAGTGTATTCACATTGAATACAAGTATATGTGATGCTGTTTACGTACAGAAGTAAAAATTCATGGTAACACAGTGTATTCACATTGAATACAAGTATATTTGATGCAGTATACATATAGAAGTAAAAACTCATGGTATAACAGTGTATTCACATTGAATACAAGTATATTTGATGCAGAATACATATAGAACTAAAAACTCATGGTATAACAGTGTATTCACATTGAATACAAGTATATTTGATGCTGTTTACATATAGAAGTAAAAACTCATGGTACACAAGTGTATTCACATTGAATACAAGTATATTTGAATCTGTTTACATATAGAAGTAAAAACTCATGGTATAACAGTGTATTCACATTGAATAGAAGTATATTTGATGCAGTATACTTATAGAACTAAAAACTCATGGTATAACAGTGTATTCACATTGAATACAAGTATATTTGATGCTGTTTACAAATAGAAGTAAAAACTCATGGTATACAAGTGTATTCACATTGAATACAAGTATATTTGATGCAGTATACATATAGAAGTAAAAACTCATGGTATAACAGTGTATTCCAATTGAATACAATTATATTTGATGCTGTTTTTATATAGAAGTAAAAACTCGTGGTATAATAGTGTATTCACATTGAATACAAGTATATTTGATGCAGTATACATATAGAAGTAAAAACTCATGGTATAACAGTGTATATACATTAAATACAAGTATATTTGATGCTGTTTATATATAGAAGTAAAAACTCATGGTATAAATGTGTATTCACATTGAATACAAGTATATTTGATGCTGTTTACATATAGAACTAAAAACTCATGGTATAACAGTGTCTTCACATTGAATACAAGTATATTTGATGCTGTTTACGTATAGAAGCAAAAACTCATGGTATAACAGTGTATTCACATTGAATACAAGTATATTTGATGCAGTATACATATAGAAGTAAAAACTCATGGTATAACAGTGTATTCACATTGAATACAAGTATATTTGATGCTGTTTTTATATAGAAGTAAAAACCCATGGTATAACAGTGTATTCACATTGAATACAAGTATATTTGATGCAGTATACATATAGAAGTAAAAACTCATGGTATAACAGTGTATTCACATTGAATACAAGTATATTTGATGCTGTTTTTATATAGAAGTAAAAACTCGTGGTATAACAGTGTATTCACATTGAATACAAGTATATTTAATGCTGTTTACATATAGAAGTAAAAACTCATGGTATAACAGTGTATTCACATTGAATACAAGTATATTTGATGCAGTATACATATAGAAGTAAAAACTCATGGTATAACAGTGTATTCACATTGAATACAAGTATATTCTGATGCTGTTTACATATAGAAGTAGAAACTCATGGTATAACAGTGTATTCACATTGAATACAAGTATATTTGATGCTGTTTACATATAGAAGTAAAAACTCATGGTATAACAGTGTATTCACATTGAATACAAGTATATTTGATGCTGTTTACATATAGAAGTAAAAACTCATGGGATAACAGTGTATTCACATTGAATACAAGTATATTTGATGCTGTTTACATATAGAAGTAAAAACTCATGGTATAACAGTGTATTCACATTGAATACAAGTATATTCCATGCAGTTTACATATAGAAGTAAAAACTCATGGTATAACAGTGTATTCACATTGAATACAAGTATATTTGATGCTGTTTACATATAGAAGTAAAAACTCATGGTATAACAGTGTATTCACATTGAATACAAGTATATTCCATGCAGTTTACATATAGAAGTAAAAACTCATGGTATAACAGTGTATTCACATTGAATACAAGTATATTTGATGCTGTTTACATATAGAAGTAAAAACTCATGGTATAACAGTGTATTCACATTGAATACAAGTATATTCCATGCAGTTTACATATAGAAGTAAAAACTCATGGTATAACAGTGTATTCACATTGAATACAAGTATATTCCATGCAGTTTACATATAGAAGCAAAAACTCATGGTATAACAGTGTATTCACATTGAATACAAGTATATTTGATGCTGTTTACATATAGAAGTAAAAACTCATGGTATAACAGTGTATTCACATTGAATACAAGTATATTTGATGCAGTATATATATAGAAGTAAAAACTCATGGTATAACAGTGTATTCACATTGAATACAAGTATATTTGATGCTGTTTACATATAGAAGTAAAAACTCATGGTATAACAGTGTATTCACATTGAATACAAGTATATTTGATGCTGTTTACATATAGAAGTAAAAACTCATGGTATAACAGTGTATTCACATTGAATACAAGTATATTCCATGCAGTTTACATATAGAAGTAAAAACTCATGGTATAACAGTGTATTCACATTGAATACAAGTATATTCCATGCAGTTTACATATAGAAGTAAAAACTCATGGTATAACAGTGTATTCACATTGAATACAAGTATATTCTATGCAGTTTACATATAGAAGTAAAAACTCATGGTATAACAGTGTATTCACATTGAATACAAGTATATTTGATGCTGTTTACATATAGAAGTAAAAACTCATGGTATAACAGTGTATTCACATTGAATACAAGTATATTTGATGCTGTTTACATATAGAAGTAAAAACTCATGGTATAACAATGTATTCACATTGAATACAAGTATATTTGATGCTGTTTACATATAGAAGTAAAAACTCATGGTATAACAGTGTATTCACATTGAATACAAGTATATTCCATGCAGTTTACATATAGAAGTAAAAACTCATGGTATAACAGTGTATTCACATTGAATACAAGTATATTTGATGCTGTTTACATATAGAAGTAAAAACTCATGGTATAACAGTGTATTCACATTGAATACAAGTATATTCCATGCAGTTTACATATAGAAGTAAAAACTCATGGTATAACAGTGTATTCACATTGAATACAAGTATATTTGATGTTGTTTACATATAGAAGTAAAAACTCATGGTATAACAGTGTATTCACATTGAATACAAGTATATTTGATGCTGTTTACATATAGAAGTAAAAACTCATGGTATAACAGTGTATTCACATTGAATACAAGTATATTTGATGCTGTTTACATATAGAAGTAAAAACTCATGGTATAACAGTGTATTCACATTGAATACAAGTATATTTGATGCTGTTTACATATAGAAGTAAAAATTCATGGTATAACAGTGTATTCACATTGAATACAAGTATATTCCATGCAGTTTACATATAGAAGTAAAAACTCATGGTATAACAGTGTATTCACATTGAATACAAGTATATTCTATGCAGTTTACATATAGAAGTAAAAACTCATGGTATAACAGTGTATTCACATTGAATACAAGTATATTTGATGCTGTTTACATATAGAAGTAAAAACTCATGGTATAACAGTGTATTCACATTGAATACAAGTATATTTGATGCTGTTTACATATAGAAGTAAAAACTCATGGTATAACAGTGTATTCACATTGAATACAAGTATATTTGATGCTGTTTACATATAGAAGTAAAAACTCATGGTATAACAGTGTATTCACATTGAATACAAGTATATTTGATGCTGTTTACATATAGAAGTAAAAACTCATGGTATAACAGTGTATTCACATTGAATACAAGTATATTTGATGCTGTTTACATATAGAAGTAAAAATTCATGGTATAACAGTGTATTCACATTGAATACAAGTATATTCCATGCAGTTTACATATAGAAGTAAAAACTCATGGTATAACAGTGTATTCACATTGAATACAAGTATATTCCATGCAGTTTACATATAGAAGTAAAAACTCATGGTATAACAGTGTATTCACATTGAATACAAGTATATTTCATGCAGTTTACATATAGAAGTAAAAACTCATGGTATAACAGTGTATTCACATTGAATACAAGTATATTCTATGCAGTTTACATATAGAAGTAAAAACTCATGGTATAACAGTGTATTCACATTGAATACAAGTATATTCTATGCAGTTTACATATAGAAGTAAAAACTCATGGTATAACAGTGTATTCACATTGAATACAAGTATATTTGATGCTGTTTACATATAGAAGTAAAAACTCATGGTATAACAGTGTATTCACATTGAATACAAGTATATTTGATGCTGTTTACATATAGAAGTAAAAACTCATGGTATAACAGTGTATTCACATTGAATACAAGTATATTCCATGCAGTTTACATATAGAAGTAAAAACTCATGGTATAACAGTGTATTCACATTGAATACAAGTATATTCCATGCAGTTTACATATAGAAGTAAAAACTCATGGTATAACAGTGTATTCACATTGAATACAAGTATATTCTATGCAGTTTACATATAGAAGTAAAAACTCATGGTATAACAGTGTATTCACATTGAATACAAGTATATTTGATGCTGTTTACATATAGAAGTAAAAACTCATGGTATAACAGTGTATTCACATTGAATACAAGTATATTTGATGCTGTTTACATATAGAAGTAAAAACTCATGGTATAACAGTGTATTCACATTGAATACAAGTATATTCGATGCTGTTTACATATAGAAGTAAAAACTCATGGTATAACAGTGTATTCACATTGAATACAAGTATATTCCATGCAGTTTACATATAGAAGTAAAAACTCATGGTATAACAGTGTATTCACATTGAATACAAGTATATTTGATGCTGTTTACATATAGAAGTAAAAACTCATGGTATAACAGTGTATTCACATTGAATACAAGTATATTTGATGCTGTTTACATATAGAAGTAAAAACTCATGGTATAACAGTGTATTCACATTGAATACAAGTATATTCCATGCAGTTTACATATAGAAGTAAAAACTCATGGTATAACAGTGTATTCACATTGAATACAAGTATATTTGATGCTGTTTACATATAGAAGTAAAAACTCATGGTATAACAGTGTATTCACATTGAATACAAGTATATTTGATGCTGTTTACATATAGAAGTAAAAACTCATGGTATAACAGTGTATTCACATTGAATACAAGTATATTTGATGCTGTTTACATATAGAAGTAAAAACTCATGGTATAACAGTGTATTCACATTGAATACAAGTATATTTGATGCTGTTTACATATAGAAGTAAAAACTCATGGTATAACAGTGTATTCACATTGAATACAAGTATATTCCATGCAGTTTACATATAGAAGTAAAAACTCATGGTATAACAGTGTATTCACATTGAATACAAGTATATTTGATGCTGTTTACATATAGAAGTAAAAACTCATGGTATAACAGTGTATTCACATTGAATACAAGTATATTCCATGCAGTTTACATATAGAAGTAAAAACTCATGGTATAACAGTGTATTCACATTGAATACAAGTATATTCCATGCAGTTTACATATAGAAGTAAAAACTCATGGTATAACAGTGTATTCACATTGAATACAAGTATATTCCATGCAGTTTACATATAGAAGTAAAAACTCATGGTATAACAGTGTATTCACATTGAATACAAGTATATTCTATGCAGTTTACATATAGAAGTAAAAACTCATGGTATAACAGTGTATTCACATTGAATACAAGTATATTTGATGCTGTTTACATATAGAAGTAAAAACTCATGGTATAACAGTGTATTCACATTGAATACAAGTATATTTGATGCTGTTTACATATAGAAGTAAAAACTCATGGTATAACAATGTATTCACATTGAATACAAGTATATTCGATGCTGTTTACATATAGAAGTAAAAACTCATGGTATAACAGTGTATTCACATTGAATACAAGTATATTCCATGCAGTTTACATATAGAAGTAAAAACTCATGGTATAACAGTGTATTCACATTGAATACAAGTATATTTGATGCTGTTTACATATAGAAGTAAAAACTCATGGTATAACAGTGTATTCACATTGAATACAAGTATATTCCATGCAGTTTACATATAGAAGTAAAAACTCATGGTATAACAGTGTATTCACATTGAATACAAGTATATTTGATGCTGTTTACATATAGAAGTAAAAACTCATGGTATAACAGTGTATTCACATTGAATACAAGTATATTTGATGCTGTTTACATATAGAAGTAAAAACTCATGGTATAACAGTGTATTCACATTGAATACAAGTATATTCCATGCAGTTTACATATAGAAGTAAAAACTCATGGTATAACAGTGTATTCACATTGAATACAAGTATATTTGATGCTGTTTACATATAGAAGTAAAAACTCATGGTATAACAGTGTATTCACATTGAATACAAGTATATTTGATGCTGTTTACATATAGAAGTAAAAACTCATGGTATAACAGTGTATTCACATTGAATACAAGTATATTTGATGCTGTTTACATATAGAAGTAAAAACTCATGGTATAACAGTGTATTCACATTGAATACAAGTATATTTGATGCTGTTTACATATAGAAGTAAAAACTCATGGTATAACAGTGTATTCACATTGAATACAAGTATATTCCATGCAGTTTACATATAGAAGTAAAAACTCATGGTATAACAGTGTATTCACATTGAATACAAGTATATTTGATACTGTTTACATATAGAAGTAAAAACTCATGGTATAACAGTGTATTCACATTGAATACAAGTATATTCTATGCAGTTTACATATAGAAGTAAAAACTCATGGTATAACAGTGTATTCACATTGAATACAAGTATATTCCATAAAGTTTACATATAGAAGTAAAAACTCATGGTATAACAGTGTATTCACATTGAATACAAGTATATTCTATGCAGTTTACATATAGAAGTAAAAACTCATGGTATAACAGTGTATTTACATTGAATACAAGTATATTTGATGCTGTTTACATATAGAAGTAAAAACTCATGGTATAACAGTGTATTCACATTGAATACAAGTATATTTGATGCTGTTTACATATAGAAGTAAAAACTCATGGTATAACAGTGTATTCACATTGAATACAAGTATATTTGATGCTGTTTACATATAGAAGTAAAAACTCATGGTATAACAGTGTATTCACATTGAATACAAGTATATTTGATGCTGTTTACATATAGAAGTAAAAACTCATGGTATAACAGTGTATTCACATTGAATACAAGTATATTCCATGCAGTTTACATATAGAAGTAAAAACTCATGGTATAACAGTGTATTCACATTGAATACAAGTATATTTGATGCTGTTTACATATAGAAGTAAAAACTCATGGTATAACAATGTATTCACATTGAATACAAGTATATTTGATGCTGTTTACATATAGAAGTAAAAACTCATGGTATAACAGTGTATTCACATTGAATACAAGTATATTCCATGCAGTTTACATATAGAAGTAAAAACTCATGGTATAACAGTGTATTCACATTGAATACAAGTATATTCCATGCAGTTTACATATAGAAGTAAAAACTCATGGTATAACAGTGTATTCACATTGAATACAAGTATATTCCATGCAGTTTACATATAGAAGTAAAAACTCATGGTATAACAGTGTATTCACATTGAATACAAGTATATTCCATGCAGTTTACATATAGAAGTAAAAACTCATGGTATAACAGTGTATTCACATTGAATACAAGTATATTTGATGCTGTTTACATATAGAAGTAAAAACTCATGGTATAACAGTGTATTCACATTGAATACAAGTATATTTGATGCTGTTTACATATAGAAGTAAAAACTCATGGTATAACAGTGTATTCACATTGAATACAAGTATATTTGATGCTGTTTACATATAGAAGTAAAAACTCATGGTATAACAGTGTATTCACATTGAATACAAGTATATTCCATGCAGTTTACATATAGAAGTAAAAACTCATGGTATAACAGTGTATTCACATTGAATACAAGTATATTCCATGCAGTTTACATATAGAAGTAAAAACTCATGGTATAACAGTGTATTCACATTGAATACAAGTATATTTGATGCTGTTTACATATAGAAGTAAAAACTCATGGTATAACAGTGTATTCACATTGAATACAAGTATATTTGATGCTGTTTACATATAGAAATAAAAACTCATGGTATAACAGTGTATTCACATTGAATACAAGTATATTCCATGCAGTTTACATATAGAAGTAAAAACTCATGGTATAACAGTGTATTCACATTGAATACAAGTATATTTGATGCTGTTTACATATAGAAGTAAAAACTCATGGTATAACAGTGTATTCACATTGAATACAAGTATATTTGATGCTGTTTACATATAGAAGTAAAAACTCATGGTATAACAGTGTATTCACATTGAATACAAGTATATTCCATGCAGTTTACATATAGAAGTAAAAACTCATGGTATAACAGTGTATTCACATTGAATACAAGTATATTTGATGCTGTTTACATATAGAAGTAAAAACTCATGGTATAACAGTGTATTCACATTGAATACAAGTATATTCGATGCAGTTTACATATAGAAGTAAAAACTCATGGTATAACAGTGTATTCACATTGAATACAAGTATATTCCATGCAGTTTACATATAGAAGTAAAAACTCATGGTATAACAGTGTATTCACATTGAATACAAGTATATTCCATGCAGTTTACATATAGAAGTAAAAACTCATGGTATAACAGTGTATTCACATTGAATACAAGTATATTTGATGCTGTTTACATATAGAAGTAAAAACTCATGGTATAACAGTGTATTCACATTGAATACAAGTATATTTGATGCTGTTTACATATAGAAGTAAAAACTCATGGTATAACAGTGTATTCACATTGAATACAAGTATATTCTATGCAGTTTACATATAGAAGTAAAAACTCATGGTATAACAGTGTATTCACATTGAATACAAGTATATTTGATGCTGTTTACATATAGAAGTAAAAACTCATGGTATAACAGTGTATTCACATTGAATACAAGTATATTTGATGCTGTTTACATATAGAAGTAAAAACTCATGGTATAACAGTGTATTCACATTGAATACAAGTATATTTGATGCTGTTTACATATAGAAGTAAAAACTCATGGTATAACAGTGTATTCACATTGAATACAAGTATATTCCATGCAGTTTACATATAGAAGTAAAAACTCATGGTATAACAGTGTATTCACATTGAATACAAGTATATTTGATGCTGTTTACATATAGAAGTAAAAACTCATGGTATAACAGTGTATTCACATTGAATACAAGTATATTTGATGCAGTTTACATATAGAAGTAAAAACTCATGGTATAACAGTGTATTCACATTGAATACAAGTATATTTGATGCTGTTTACATATAGAAGTAAAAACTCATGGTATAACAGTGTATTCACATTGAATACAAGTATATTTGATGCTGTTTACATATAGAAGTAAAAACTCATGGTATAACAGTGTATTCACATTGAATACAAGTATATTCCATGCAGTTTACATATAGAAGTAAAAACTCATGGTATAACAGTGTATTCACATTGAATACAAGTATATTCCATGCAGTTTACATATAGAAGTAAAAACTCATGGTATAACAGTGTATTCACATTGAATACAAGTATATTCTATGCAGTTTACATATAGAAGTAAAAACTCATGGTATAACAGTGTATTCACATTGAATACAAGTATATTTGATGCTGTTTACATATAGAAGTAAAAACTCATGGTATAACAGTGTATTCACATTGAATACAAGTATATTTGATGCTGTTTACATATAGAAGTAAAAACTCATGGTATAACAGTGTATTCACATTGAATACAAGTATATTTGATGCTGTTTACATATAGAAGTAAAAACTCATGGTATAACAGTGTATTCACATTGAATACAAGTATATTCCATGCAGTTTACATATAGAAGTAAAAACTCATGGTATAACAGTGTATTCACATTGAATACAAGTATATTCCATGCAGTTTACATATAGAAGTAAAAACTCATGGTATAACAGTGTATTCACATTGAATACAAGTATATTTGATGCTGTTTACATATAGAAGTAAAAACTCATGGTATAACAGTGTATTCACATTGAATACAAGTATATTTGATGCAGTTTACATATAGAAGTAAAAACTCATGGTATAACAGTGTATTCACATTGAATACAAGTATATTTGATGCTGTTTACATATAGAAGTAAAAACTCATGGTATAACAGTGTATTCACATTGAATACAAGTATATTTGATGCAGTTTACATATAGAAGTAAAAACTCATGATATAACAGTGTATTCACATTGAATACAAGTATATTCCATGCAGTTTACATATAGAAGTAAAAACTCATGGTATAACAGTGTATTCACATTGAATACAAGTATATTCCATGCAGTTTACATATAGAAGTAAAAACTCATGGTATAACAGTGTATTCACATTGAATACAAGTATATTCCATGCAGTTTACATATAGAAGTAAAAACTCATGGTATAACAGTGTATTCACATTGAATACAAGTATATTTGATGCTGTTTACATATAGAAGTAAAAACTCATGGTATAACAGTGTATTCACATTGAATACAAGTATATTTGATGCTGTTTAGATATAGAAGTAAAAACTCATGGTATAACAGTGTATTCACATTGAATACAAGTATATTTGATGCAGTTTACATATAGAAGTAAAAACTCATGGTATAACAGTGTATTCACATTGAATACAAGTATATTTGATGCTGTTTACATATAGAAGTAAAAACTCTTGGTATAACAGTGTATTCACATTGAATACAAGTATATTCCATGCAGTTTACATATAGAAGTAAAAACTCATGGTATAACAGTGTATTCACATTGAATACAAGTATATTCCATGCAGTTTACATATAGAAGTAAAAACTCATGGTATAACAGTGTATTCACATTGAATACAAGTATATTTGATGCTGTTTACATATAGAAGTAAAAACTCATGGTATAACAGTGTATTCACATTGAATACAAGTATATTCCATGCAGTTTACATATAGAAGTAAAAACTCATGGTATAACAATGTATTCACATTGAATACAAGTATATTTGATGCTGTTTACATATAGAAGTAAAAACTCATGGTATAACAGTGTATTCACATTGAATACAAGTATATTCCATGCAGTTTACATATAGAAGTAAAAACTCATGGTATAACAGTGTATTCACATTGAATACAAGTATATTCCATGCAGTTTACATATAGAAGTAAAAAACTCATGGTATAACAGTGTATTCACATTGAATACAAGTATATTTGATGCTGTTTACATATAGAAGTAAAAACTCATGGTATAACAGTGTATTCACATTGAATACAAGTATATTTGATGCAGTTTACATATAGAAGTAAAAACTCATGGTATAACAGTGTATTCACATTGAATACAAGTATATTTGATGCTGTTTACATATAGAAGTAAAAACTCATGGTATAACAGTGTATTCACATTGAATACAAGTATATTTGATGCAGTTTACATATAGAAGTAAAAACTCATGGTATAACAGTGTATTCACATTGAATACAAGTATATTTGATGCTGTTTACATATAGAAGTAAAAACTCATGGTATAACAGTGTATTCACATTGAATACAAGTATATTTGATGCTGTTTACATATAGAAGTAAAAACTCATGGTATAACAGTGTATTCACATTGAATACAAGTATATTTGATGCAGTTTACATATAGAAGTAAAAACTCATGGTATAACAGTGTATTCACATTGAATACAAGTATATTCCATGCAGTTTACATAAAGAAATAAAAACTCATGGTATAACAGTGTATTCACATTGAATACAAGTATATTCCATGCAGTTTACATATAGAAGTAAAAACTCATGGTATAACAGTGTATTCACATTGAATACAAGTATATTCCTTGCAGTTTACATATAGAAGTAAAAACTCATGGTATAAAAGTGTATTCACATTGAATACAAGTATATTTGATGCTTTTTACATATAGAAGTAAAAACTCATGGTATAACAGTGTATTCACATTGAATACAAGTATATTCCATGCAGTTTACATATAGAAGTAAAAACTCATGGTATAACAGTGTATTCACATTGAATACAAGTATATTCCATGCAGTTTACATATAGAAGTAAAAACTCATGGTATAACAGTGTATTCACATTGAATACAAGTATATTTGATGCTGTTTACATATAGAAGTAAAAACTCATGGTATAACAGTGTATTCACATTGAATACAAGTATATTTGATGCTGTTTACATATAGAAGTAAAAACTCATGGTATAACAGTGTATTCACATTGAATACAAGTATATTTGATGCTGTTTACATATAGAAGTAAAAACTCATGGTATAACAGTGTATTCACATTGAATACAAGTATATTTGATGCAGTTTACATATATAAGTAAAAACTCATGGTATAACAGTGTATTCAGATTGAATACAAGTATATTCCATGCAGTTTACATATAGAAGTAAACACTCATGGTATAACAGTGTATTCACATTGAATACAAGTATATTCCATGCAGTTTACATATAGAAGTAAAAACTCATGGTATAACAGTGTATTCACATTGAATACAAGTATATTCCATGCAGTTTACGTATAGAAGTAAAAACTTATGGTATAACAGTGTATTCACATTGAATACAAGTATATTTGATGCTGTTTACATATAGAAGTAAAAACTCATGGTATAACAGTGTATTCACATTGAATACAAGTATATTCCATGCAGTTTACATATAGAAGTAAAAACTCATGGTATAACAGTGTATTCACATTGAATACAAGTATATTCCATGCAGTTTACATATAGAAGTAAAAACTCATGGTATAACAGTGTATTCACATTGAATACAAGTATATTCCATGCAGTTTACATATAGAAGTAAAAACTCATGGTATAACAGTGTATTCACATTGAATACAAGTATATTCCATGAAGTTTACATATAGAAGTAAAAACTCATGGTATAACAGTGTATTCACATTGAATACAAGGATATTCTATGCAGTTTACATATAGAAGTAAAAACTCATGGTATAACAGTGTATTCACATTGAATACAAGTATATTTGATGCTGTTTACATATAGAAGTAAAAACTCATGGTATAACAGTGTATTCACATTGAATACAAGTATATTTGATGCTGTTTACATATAGAAGTAAAAACTCATGGTATAACAGTGTATTAACATTGAATACAAGTATATTTGATGCTGTTTACATATAGAAGTAAAAAACTCATGGTATAACAGTGTATTCACATTGAATACAAGTATATTCCATGCAGTTTACATATAGAAGTAAAAACTCATGGTATAACAGTGTATTCACATTGAATACAAGTATATTCCATGAAGTTTACATATAGAAGTAAAAACTCATGGTATAACAGTGTATTCACATTGAATACAAGTATATTCCATGCAGTTTACATATAGAAGTAAAAACTCATGGTATAACAGTGTATTCACATTGAATACAAGTATATTTGATGCTGTTTAGATATAGAAGTAAAAACTCATGGTATAACAGTGTATTCACATTGAATACAAGTATATTTGATGCAGTATACATATAGAAGATAAAACTCATGGTATAACAGTGTATTCACATTGAATACTAGTATATCTGATGCTGTTATTATATAGAAGTAAAAACTCATGGTATAACAGTGTATTCACATTGAATACAAGTATATTTGATGCTGTTTACATATAGAAGTAAAAATCTCATGGTATAACAGTGTATTCACATTGAATACAAGTATATTCCATGCAGTTTACATATAGAAGTAAAAACTCTTGGTATAACAGTGTATTCACATTGAATACAAGTATATTTGATGCTGTTTACATATAGAAGTAAAAACTCATGGTATAACAGTGTATTCACATTGAATACAAGTATATTCCATGCAGTTTACATATAGAAGTAAAAACTCATGGTATAACAGTGTATTCACATTGAATACAAGTATATTCCATGCAGTTTACAAATAGAAGTAAAAACTCATGGTATAACAGTGTATTCACATTGAATACAAGGATATTCTATGCAGTTTAGATATAGAAGTAAAAACTCATGGTATAACAGTGTATTCACATTGAATACAAGTATATTTGATGCTGTTTACATATAGAAGTAAAAACTCATGGTATAACAGTGTATTCACATTAAATACAAGTATATTTGATGCTGTTTACATATAGAAGTAAAAACTCATGGTATAACAATATATTCACATTGAATACAAGTATATTTGATGCTGTTTACATATAGAAGTAAAAACTCATGGTATAACAGTGTATTCACATTGAATACAAGTATATTCCATGCAGTTTACATATAGAAATAAAAACTCATGGTATAATAGTGTATTCACATTGAATACAAGTATATTCCTTGCAGTTTACATATAGAAGTAAAAACACATGGTATAACAGTGTATTCACATTGAATACAATTATATTTGAAGCTGTTTACATATAGAAGTAAAAACTCATGGTATAACAATGTATTCACATTAAATACAAGTATATTTGATGCAGTATACATATAGAAGTAAAAACTCATGGTATAACAGTGTATTCACATTGAATACAAGTATATTTGATGCAGTTTACATATAGAAGTAAAAACTCATGGCATAACAGTGTATTCACATTGAATACAAGTATATTTGATGCAGTATACATATATAAGTAAAAACTCATGGTATAACAGTGTATTCACATTGAATACAAGTATATTCCATGCAGTTTACATATAGAAGTAAAAACTCATGGTATAACAGTGTATTCACATTGAATACAAGTATATTCCATGCAGTTTACATATAGAAGTAAAAACTCATGGTATAACAGTGTATTCACATTGAATACAAGTATATTCCTTGCAGTTTACGTATAGAAGTAAAAACTTATGGTATAACAGTGTATTCACATTGAATACAAGTATATTTGATGCTGTTTACATATAGAAGTAAAAACTCGTGGTATACCAGTGTATTCACATTGAATACAAGTATATTTGATGCTGTTTACATATAGAAGTAAAAATTCATGGTATAACAGTGTATTCACATTGAATACAAGTATATTCCATGCAGTTTACGTATAGAAGTAAAAACTCTTGGTATAACAGTGTATTCACATTCAATACAAGTATATTTGATGCTGTTTACATATAGAAGTAAAAACTCACGGTATAACAGTGTATTCACATTGAATACAAGTATATTCCATGCAGTTTACATATAGAAGTAAAAACTCATGGTATAACAGTGTATTCACATTGAATACAAGAATATTCCATGAAGTTTACAAATAGAAGTAAAAACTCATGGTATAACAGTGTATTCACATTGAATACAAGGATATTCTATGCAGTTTAGATATAGAAGTAAAAACTCATGGTATAACAGTGTATTCACATTTAATACAAGTATATTTGATGCTGTTTACATATAGAAGTAAAAACTCATGGTTTAACAGTGTATTCACATTAAATACAAGTATATTTGATGCTGTTTACATATAGAAGTAAAAACTCATGGTATAACTATATATTCACATTGAATACAAGTATATTTGATGCTGTTTACATATAGAAGTAAAAACTCATGGTATAACAGTGTATTCACATTGAATACAAGTATATTCCATGCAGTTTACATATAGAAATAAAAACTCATGGTATAATAGTGTATTCACATTGAATACAAGTATATTCCTTGCAGTTTACTAGCGTTCTCAGTCGATTTGCTAATAATCGATTCCAATCGATTATTATCGACTAATTAATCATTCGATGATAATCGACGGCAAAATTAACCAATCGACGCATAATCGATTAGCTTTTTTTTAAATATTAATCAATCGATTTGAGAAAAAAATAATCGATTAATCGACCGATTTTCTATTAAAAATGTTCAAAATTTTTTTTTTTTCGCTTTTGCTGCCACTAAATTCCATTAAACAGTTGTCAAAAGAAGCATTATTCATTCTCACCTCCACGTCCACGTCATTCTCACATCGTCTGTAGTAGACAGTGGATCTTCGAGACTTCGACAGTTAGTTCAGAGACGACTCGATAAAGAATTAAAAATTGAAAATTCCAACAATTCCAACATCGTTAGGTAGGTTGAATGAATCTTGAATTATTATTCTTATTTTATTTTTATGTTTCGATGTGATCTTAGTTATTTATAGTGAGTGACAAAATAATGTCAGACTCAGATCGACGTCCAACTAGTGCAACTACAACTAGAAAAAAGGGGTCCTCGTCGTGGTTCTACTAATCGCGGTCTTACTGGTGGTGGTGGCCCAGTCACTCGAGGAAGCAGAGGAAGATTCGCCCAGGGTCCCCAGACTAATACAGAAGATCAATATGAACAATGTGGGCAATCAGCCCAACCTTCTAAGAAGTCAGCGAGAGCCAGAAGCTTCCCCTTTGCTTGTCGTTTGCCTGTGGAATCCTCATCAATTGCAGCTGGAGGTATTGTTATATAACTACAGATAGGTGATACTGGTACGTTAATCTGTCTTTCTAACTCAGGCAGTGTGGTTGCAGCAATTGGCGTTACTCCTGCCATACCAGAACCACCCACCCACCCAACAGCTGATCCACCATCAACATTAAACGATAGCCAACCTTTGGGCTCAAAACCAGCCTTCGTGCGTTCAGTTAGTTCAGCATCTTCTGGTTCTGGGGCTGGTACTAGTGATGTTGCATGTACAAGAACTCCAACTCCAACTTCTAGACGTGATTCCAGAAGTAGCAAGTCAGAATACTGGCAGTATTTCTCAAAAAAGACCACATCAACTGGGGAGGTCCGTGCATACTGTAACTTCTGCACAACAAGCTACAAGGTGCCCTGCACCAGCAACATGGGAATTCATATGATGTCCAATCACAGCACGAAGATGGTCCCCGTTGATCAGCCTACTTTGATGAACCATATTACAAATCAATTGGAATTAGTCAAGGTACCAAATTATCTCCGTTTATTTTTTATTAAACTACATGCAAGTAACATACTATTTTTCAATTTTATTCAGCCTTTCAGCAATGAATATGCTAAGGAAGCTTTGCTGGAAATGGTAATCAGCAACAATCATCCCTTCACATTGGTTGAAGAGCAAAGCTTCATCAAGTTTTGTGCCATCCTCAACCCACATTTCAAACTCACAAAAGCGAATGCGTTAAGAAATGCAATTTTTCGTCGCTACTTTTCCGAACGAAAGGATCTCATACAGTACTTCAAGCGAAGGTCGATTGGGATGGTTTCAGCTACCACAGATTTGTGGACGTCTGGCAATAATTTGGCCATGATGGCTGTCACAGTCACATGGCTGACCTTTGATTTCGTGATGATGGAGGTCACTCTCGGATTTCGGGAGCTCAGAGGAGATCATTCTGGAGTTAATATTGGCAGTTGATTTTTATCAATCCTTACCGAGTTCGGTCTTCAAAACAGAGTAAGCATAACCATCTACACGGTTTTTTATTGAACCTCACATTATGATTACTTCCTTCAGATCACATGGTCCTATACATCCTTTATTTTCCTAGTTAAGCCATTATTCTTTTCATTTAATTTACAGCTTCTTTGCGTGACAACGGATAATGCAAGCAGCAACGGGACTTTTATCGAAGAGCTCGCGCGTCTAACAAAAGACTATGATTGTCCATTTCAAAAAAATTGGATTCGCTGCCTCGCACACATCCTCAACTTAGCATCTCAAGACGCGCTGGAATGTCTCAAGCCTAATATCGAAAAGGTAGTTTCCATTCTTCTACTTAGACTCAAATTTAAAAGTAACGTTTTATTTTATTGCTAATAGTTGAAGAACCTATCTATTGAAATTCGATCTTCACCTCAGAGGATTGCATTATTCAAGGCAGTATTGGCTGCTGATAATTTTGACATCCAGAAGGAAATCCGTGATGATGAAGAGTCTACTGGAGAAGACAACACTTTCATTCGCGTCTTACTTCCCCTTCGTGACGTCCCAACCAGGTGGAACTCTACTCTTTATGTCCTTAAAAGGGGTATTAAAATTCGAAGAGCGTTAGATGCAACTACAACACAGCGTGAATGGAGAGGTTCGGAGATTCATGAAGAAGAGTGGGAAAAGATCAAAGAAGCAGTAGAATTCCTGGACCCATTCGCCCTTACGACTCGTTTTCTGGAAGGGTTCAAATACCCCACTCTTGGGACAGTCCTTCCCTTGTTTACGAAATTGTTGATGTCGTTGCAAAATTGGAGTCTTGATGTTGGCCACTCAATGGAATCTAGGGAGGCCGCTCTTGCGGCAACAGTAAAGCTAAAAAAGTACTATAAGCGGCTCACACCAGTTTATATAGTATCAACTGTATTGGACGCAAGATTAAAGGTAGAGTACTTCACTACAGGCCTAAGATGGGAAGCTGGCGATGGTGACTATTCAGATATTGATATGGTTAAAACCTTTGTCCTGCCAGCGTAAGTTTTGTGCTGTACATTTTCAATTATTCCCAAGTATAATTTTTTTATAATTTTTTTAATTCAGTCTGGAGAAAGCCTGGGGAAAATACAAAAATAACCCTGCTCCTACGCCTAATATCACCAGTGGACTATCTTCGACTTGTCATGGCACCAAGGATACAGAACTGAACGCATACCTTTCTGACCTATATTCGGTGAAAAAACGAGCTCGGCTTGAAGACAAACTTGAGGACTATCTTGCTGAACCTCGCGAGCCATCAGATGCAAGTTATGACAACCTGTCATATTGGAAAGCACACATGACGTGCTACCCTCGTCTCTCCTGCATGGCACGGGACTACCTGGCCATCACTGCAACCAGCGCTTCTAGTGAACGTGTATTCAGCTCTGGAAAGGATCTTCTTGGCATATGCAGGTTTTGTTTAAAACCCACCACAATGGAGGCCTGTATGTGCCTTCGGTCTTGGTTGCGGGCAGGGATCAAATTGATGGGAGGAGAGGACGCTAATGTCTCGTCGTCGTCTCAGGAACCGCTGCGCGGATCCAGCGAACAGCGGAAGAAGTCACTCAATCCGTCCCCGAGGCTGACGCTGAATGTACTGAAGAAGTCGTAGTATTTATAGCAGATGAAGATTGGAGTGACAGTGAAAGTTATAGTATACAAGATCACGAATTTGCCAACGAATACTTTCAAAATAAATAAGAATGTATTCACTATTCTGTCTATTCAATTCAGTCTAAGAAATAAACGAATTTGGAATTTCCTTAAGCATCAACACCATTACGAACTCGATTATAATCGATTATAATCGATTATAATCGATTGTAAAAATTTTTAATTTTTTTGCCTTTTAATCGATTTTAATCGATTATAATCGTTGCGAAAAATTAATCAATCGATTATAATCGATGGTAAAAAATTCTAGTCGATTGGAAATCGATTAGGATTTTTTTAATAATTAATCAATCGATTGGACCATTTTTCAATCGATTAAGGTCGAGTGAGAACACTACAGTTTACATATAGAAGTAAAAACTCATGGTATAACAGTGTATTCACATTGAATACAATTATATTTGAAGCTGTTTACATATAGAAGTAAAAACTCATGGTATAACAATGTATTCACATTAAATACAAGTATATTTGATGCAGTATACATATAGAAGTAAAAACTCATGGTATAACAGTGTATTCACATTGAATACAAGTATATTTGATGCTGTATACATATAGAAGTAAAAACTCATGGTATAACAGTGTATTCACATTGAATACAAGTATACTTGATGCAGTATACATATAGAAGTAAAAACTCATGGCATAACAGTGTATTCACATTGAATACAAGTATATTTGATGCAGTATACATATATAAGTAAAAACTCATGGTATAACAGTGTATTCACATTGAATACAAGTATATTCCATGCAGTTTACATATAGAAGTAAAAACTCATGGTATAACAGTGTATTCACATTGAATACAAGTATATTCCATGCAGTTTACATATAGAAGTAAAAACTCATGGTATAACAGTGTATTCACATTGAATACAAGTATATTCCTTGCAGTTTACGTATAGAAGTAAAAACTTATGGTATAACAGTGTATTCACATTGAATACAAGTATATTTGATGCTGTTTACATATAGAAGTAAAAACTCGTGGTATACCAGTGTATTCACATTGAATTCAAGTATATTCCATGCAGTTTACATATAGAAGTAAAAACTCATGGTATAACAGTGTATTCACATTGAATACAAGTATATTCCATGCAGTATACGTAAAGAAGTAAAAACTCATGGTATAACAGTGTATTCACATTGAATACAAGTATATTCCATGCAGTTTACATATAGAAGTAAAAACTCATGGTATAACAGTGTATTCACATTGAATACAAGAATATTCCATGAAGTTTACGTATAGAAGTAAAAACTCATGGTATAACAGTGTATTCACATTGAATACAAGGATATTCTATGCAGTTTACATATAGAAGTAAAAACTCATGGTATAACAGTGTATTCACATTGAATACAAGTATATTTGATGCTGTTTACATATAGAAGTAAAAACTCATGGTATAACAGTGTATTCACATTGAATACAAGAATATTCCATGAAGTTTACATATAGAAGTAAAAACTCATGGTAAAACAGTGTATTCACATTGAATACAAGTATATTTGATGCTGTTTACATATAGAAGTAAAAACTCGTGGTATAACAGTGTATTCACATTGAATACAAGTATATTCCATGCAGTTTACATATAGATGTAAAAACTCATGGTATAACAGTGTATTCACATTGAATACAAGTATATTCCATGCAGTTTACATATAGAAGTAAAAACTCATGGTATAACAGTGTATTCACATTGAATACAAGTATATTTGATGCTGTTTACATATAGAAGTAAAAACTCATGGTATAACAGTGTATTCATATTGAATACAAGTATATTCCATGCAGTTTACATATAGAAGTTAAAACTCATGGTATAACAGTGTATTCACATTGAATACAAGTATATTCCATGCAGTTTACATTTAGAAGTAAAAACTCATGGTATAACAGTGTATTCACATTGAATACAAGTATATTCCATGCAGTTTACATATAGAAGTAAAAACTCATGGTATAACAGTGTATTCACATTGAATACAAGTATATTTGATGCTGTTTACAAATAGAAGTAAAAACTCATGGTATAACAATGTATTCACATTGAATACAAGTATATTTGATGCTGTTTACATATAGAAGTAAAAACTCATGGTATAACAGTGTATTCACATTGAATACAAGTATATTCCATGCAGTTTACATATAGAAGTAAAAACTCATGGTATAACAGTGTATTCACATTGAATACAAGTATATTCCATGCAGTTTACATTTAGAAGTAAAAACTCATGGTATAACAGTGTATTCACATTGAATACAAGTATATTTGAAGCCTGTTTACATATAGAAGTAAAAACTCATGGTATAACAGTGTGTATTCACATTAGAATACAAGTATATTTGATGCAGTTTACATATAGAAGTAAAAACTCATGGTATAACAGTGTATTCACATTGAATACAAGTATATTTGATGCGTTTATACATATAGAAGTAAAAACTCATGGTATAACAGTGTATTTACATTGAATACAAGTATATTTGATGCTGTTTACATATAGAAGTAAAAACTCATGGTATAACAGTGTATTCACATTGAATACAAGTATATTTGATGCAGTTTACATATAGAAGTAAAAACTCATGGTATAACAGTGTATTCACATTGAATACAAGTATATTTGATGCTGTTTAGATATAGAAGTAAAAACTCATGGTATAACAGTGTATTCACATTGAATACAAGTATATTTGATGAAGTATACATATAGAAGTAAAAACTCATGGTATAACAGTGTATTCACATTGAATACAAGTATATTTGATGCTGTTTACATATAGAAGTAAAAACTCATGGTATGACAGTGTATTCACATTGAATACAAGTATATTTGATGCTGTTTACATATAGAAGTAAAAATTCATGGTATAACAGTGTATTCACATTGAATACAAGTATATTCCATGCAGTTTACGTATAAGAAAAAAAACTCTGGTATAACAGTGTATTCACATTGAATACAAAATGATTAAAAAATATAAATTATTCACATTAATACAAGTATATTCCATGCAGTTTACATATAGAAGTAAAAACTCATGGTATAACAGTGTATTCACATTGAATACAAGAATATTCCATGAAGTTTACATATAGAAGTAAAAACTCATGGTATAACAGTGTATTCACATTGAATACAAGTATATTTGATGCTGTTTACATATAGAAGTAAAAACTCATGGTATACCAGTGTATTCACATTGAATTCAAGTATATTCCATGCAGTGTACATATAGATGTAAAAACTCATGGTATAACAGTGTATTCACATTGAATACAAGTATATTCCATGCAGTTTACATAAAGAAGTAAAAACTCATGGTATAACAGTGTATTCACATTGAATACAAGTATATTCCATGCAGTTTACATATAGAAGTAAAAACTCATGGTATAAGAGTGTATTCACATTGAATACAAGTATATTCCATGCAGTTTACATATAGAAGTAAAAACTCATGGTATAACAGTGTATTCACATTGAATACAAGTATATTTGATGCTGTTTACATATAGAAGTAAAAACTCATGGTATAACAGTGTATTCATATTGAATACAAGTATATTCCATGCAGTTTACATATAGAAGTTAAAACTCATGGTATAACAGTATATTCACATTGAATACAAGTATATTCCATGCAGTTTACATGTAGAAGTAAAAACTCATGGTATAACAGTGTATTCACATTGAATACAAGTATATTCCATGCAGTTTACATATAGAAGTAAAAACTCATGGTATAACAGTGTATTCACATTGAATACAAGTATATTTGATGCTGTTTACAAATAGAAGTAAAAACTCATGGTATAACAGTGTATTCACGTTGAATACAAGTATATTTGATGCTGTTTACATATAGAAGTAAAAATTCATGGTATAACAGTGTATTCACATTAAATACAAGTATATTTGATGCAGTATACATATAGAAGTAGAAACTCATGGTATAACAGTGTATTCACATTGAATACAAGTATATTTGATGCTGTTTACATATAGAAGTAAAAACTCATGGTATAACAGTGTATTCACATTGAATACAAGTATATTCCATGCAGTTTACATATAGAAGTAAAAACTCATGGTATAACAGTGTATTCACATTGAATACAAGTATATTTGATGCAGTATACACATAGAAGTAAAAACTCTTGGTATAACAGTGTATTCACATTGAATACAAGTATATTCCATGCAGTTTACATGTAGAAGTAAAAACTCATGGTATAACAGTGTATTCACATTGAATACAAGTATATTTGATGCCTGTTTACATATAGAAATAAAAACAAATGGTATAACAGAGTATTCACATTGAATACAAGTATATACCATGCAGTTTACGTATAGAAGTAAAAACTCATGGTATAACAGTGTATTCACATTGAATACAAGTATATTCCATGCAGTTTACATAAAGAAGTAAAACCTCATGGTATAACAGTGTATTCACATTGAATACAAGTATATTCCATGCAGTTTACATATAGAAGTAAAAAATCATGGTATAACAGTGTATTCACATTGAATACAAGTATTTTCCATGCAGTTTACATATAGAAGTAAAAACTCATGGTATAACAGTGTATTCACATTGAATACAAGTATTTTCCATGCAGTATACGTAAAGAAGTAAAAACTCATGGTATAACAGTGTATTCACATTGAATACAAGTATATTCCATGCAGTTTACATATAGAAGTAAAAACTCATGGTATAACAGTGTATTCACATTGAATACAAGTATATTTGATGCTGTTTAGATATAGAAGTAAAAACTCATGGTATAACAGTGTATTCACATTGAATACAAGTATATTTGATGCAGTATACATATAGAAGTTAAAACTCATGGTATAACAGTGTATTCACATTGAATACAAGTATATTTGATGCTGTTTACATATAGAAGTAAAAACTCATGGTATGACAGTGTATTCACATTGAATACAAGTATATTTGATGCTGTTTACATATAGAAGTAAAAATTCATGGTATAACAGTGTATTCACATTGAATACAAGTATATTCCATGCAGTTTACGTATAGAAGTAAAAACTCTTGGTATAACAGTGTATTCACATTGAATACAAGTATATTTGATGCTGTTTACATATAGTAGTAAAAACTCATGGTATAACAGTGTATTCACATAGAATACAAGTATATTCCATGCAGTTTACATATAGAAGTAAAAACTCATGGTATAACAGTGTATTCACATTGAATACAAGAATATTCCATGAAGTTTACATATAGAAGTAAAAACTCATGGTATAACAGTTTATTCACATTGAATACAAGTATATTTGATGCTGTTTACATATAGAAGTAAAAACTCGTGGTATACCAGTGTATTCACATTGAATTCAAGTATATTCCATGCAGTATACATATAGATGTAAAAACTCATGGTATAACAGTGTATTCACATTGAATACAAGTATATTCCATGCAGTATACATAAAGAAGTAAAAACTTATGGTATAACAGTGTATTCACATTGAATACAAGTATATTCCATGCAGTTTACACATAGAAGTAAAAACTCATGGTATAACAGTGTATTCATATTGAATACAAGTATATTCCATGCAGTTTACATATAGAAGTAAAAACTCATGGTATAACAGTGTATTCACATTGAATACAAGTATATTTGATGCTGTTTACATATAGAAGTAAAAACTCATGGTATAACAGTGTATTCACATTGAATACAAGTATATTTGATTTTGTTTACATATAGAAGTAAAAACTCATGGTATAACAGTGTATTCACATTGAATACAAGTATATTTGATGCTGTTTACATATAGAAGTAAAAACTCATGGTATAACAATATATTCACATTGAATACAAGTATATTTGATGCTGTTTACATATAGAAGTAAAAACTCGTGGTATAACAGTGTATTCACATTGAATACAAGAATATTCCATGAAGTTTACATATAGAAGTAAAAACTCATGGTATAACAGTTTATTCACTATTGAATACAAGTATATTTGATGCTGTTTACATATAGAAGTAAAAACTCGTGGTATACCAGTGTATTCACATTGAATTCAAGTATATTCCATGCAGTATACATATAGATGTAAAAACTCATGGTATAACAGTGTATTCACATTGAATACAAGTATATTCCATGCAGTATACATAAAAAAGTAAAAACTCATGGTATAACAGTGTATTCACATTAAATACAAGTATATTCCATGCAGTTTACATATAGAAGTAAAAACTCATGGTATAACAGTGTATTCACATTGAATACAAGTATATTCCATGCAGTTTACATATACAAGTAAAAACTCATGGTATAACAGTGTATTCACATTGAATACAAGTATATTCGATGCAGTTTACGTATAGAAGTAAAAACTCATGGTATAACAGTGTATTCACATTGAATACAAGTATATTTGATGCTGTTTACAAATAGAAGTAAAAACTCATGGTATAACAGTGTATTCACGTTGAATACAAGTATATTCCATGCAGTTTACGATAGAAGTAAAAACTCATGGTATAACAGTGTATTCACATTGAATACAAGTATATTTGATGCAGTATACATATAGCAGTAGAAACTCACGGTATAACAGTGTATTCACATTGAATACAAGTATATTTGATGCTGTTTACATATAGAAGTAAAAACTCATGGTATAACAGTGTATTCACATTGAATACAAGTATATTCCATGCAGTTTACATATAGAAGTAAAAACTCATGGTATAACAGTGTATTCACATTGAATACAAGTATATTCCATGCTGTTTACATATAGAAGTAGAAAACTCATGGTATAACAGTGTATTCACATTGAATACAAGTATATTTGATGCTGTTTACATATAGAAGTAAAAACTCAATGGCATAACAGTGTATTCACATTGAATACAAGTATATTTGATGCAGTATACATATAGAAGTAAAAACTCATGGTATAACAGTGTATTCACATTGAATACAAGTATATTCCATGCTGTTTACATATAGAAGTAAAAACTCATGGTATAACAGTGTATTCACATTGAATACAAGTATATTTGATGCTGTTTACATATAGAAGTAAAAACTCAATGGCATAACAGTGTATTCACATTGAATACAAGTATATTTGATGCAGTATACATATAGAAGTAAAAACTCATGGTATAACAGTGTATTCACATTGAATACAAGTATATTCCATGCAGTTTACATATAGAAGTAAAAACTCATGGTATAACAGTGTATTCACATTGAATACAAGTATATTTGATGAAGTATACATATAGAAGTTAAAACTCATGGTATAACAGTGTATTCACATTG
>NW_025533202.1:0-98210 GCF_020631705.1 Daphnia magna | reverse complement strand
CTTCAAGCTATAATAGAAAAGGACACTCAACTAAACTACGACGTACCCCACCGCAGATCAGCTAGAGTTGCAATCTACAACGAAAAAAAGAAGGCTTCACAGGCAATGTTGGTATCTGAAATCTCACTACTAGCTGACCAATTTGAACCAGTTAATTACCAAGAGGCAATTTCATGTGAGGAGGCAACGCTTTGGAAAGCAGCGATAGAAGAGGAATATCTCTCACTCATCAAAAACAGAACATGGATCCTAATGCCGCTTCCCGCTGGACAAAAAACCATCAAAAGCCAGTGGATATTTAAAGTGAAACCAGGCCTCAATGGTGCGCCCCCAAGATACAAGGCGCGACTGGTGGCCAAGGGTTACACCCAACGTCAAGGAATTGACTATGGAGAAACTTATGCCCCAGTAGTAACTTACGACTCCCTCCGTGTCATACTCTCTACGGCTGCGGCGCTGGATCTCGAACTTATCCAACTGGATATTAAAACGGCCTTCTTATACGGACATCTAGAAGAAGAACTGTATCTAGAGCAGCCAGACGGTTTCATAGACCCTAGAGAACAAACCAATGTATGTGTCTGCTGAAGAAATCGATCTATGGACTCAAACAGGCTCCGCGCATGTGGAATCAAGAATTCAACAAATTTCTGGTGAAGTTCGGTTTGACCCGTAGTACAACAGATCCATGTGTCTACTTCCGCCGTCAACAAGAGGAGATTACGTATGTCGCCATCTGGGTTACCGATGGATTGGTATGCAGCAACAACCCAACAACAGTCAACACAATTCTTGAACATCTGAAGAACCACTTTGACATGCGAACAATGGCAGCAGATCGATTCGTGGGGCTCGAAATCACTAGAAGACGAGAACACCGCAAAATCTTAATCACTCAAACTGATTTCATAACTAAAATCCTGAACAAATTTAAAATGGAGTCATGCCATCCAAAAACCATTCCATCTGATCCGAGTGGCAGACTGACCACCAGCTATGGCACCAACCAACGAAGAAGAAGAACTGTCGATGCAAACTACCCCCTATCAAGAAGCCGTCGGTTGCCTTATGTATTTGACGTCCACCACTCGACCAGACATTGCTTTCGCAACCAACCAAGTAGCTAGATTCAGTCACAACCCTGGACCTGCCCACTGGGAAGGAGTCAAACGAATCCTATCGTATTTATCAGGAACCCGCAATTACGGTCTTTGTTTCAGTGGAAGCTCCAGTAGTACACTTACAGGTTTTACAGATGCGGACTATGCTGGAGATGTTGAAACACGACGCTCAACCACTGGATATGTATTTCTACTCCATGGAGGACCCGTCGCCTGGGGCTGCAAGCGGCAAAAATGCACAAGTCTCTCAACGACCGAATCCGAGTACATTGCGGCCTGCGAATCAACACGAGAAGCTGTCTGGTTAAAACGGCTACTTATTGAACTGGGACTGCAAGAAACGAATCCTATTCCCCTACTCTGCGATAACCAGAGTGCTGTCCGTCTCGTGCGTAATCCGGATTCACACCAACGCACCAAACACATTGACATCAAATACCACTACATTCGGGATCAACAGGAAGGAGGAGAAATCAATATCTCGTATGTTGATACCAACAATCAATTGGCTGACATTCTAACCAAACCTTTGGCAGCCGCCCGCTTCAATTGGCTAAGAGAAGAAATCGGGATCAAGAGTTCCAGCTTGTAAAGATTAAGGTTTGAGTGGAAGTGTTGAAATAGGCAAACCTCTCTATTACCGTTTAGTATTACCTGAACTCATTCCTACTGTTAAGCCTTATGTGATGTCCCAACCTCTTATCTCTTCTTTTGACGTGACAAGTGTGTGACTCGCTCTCTTGACTTTCTGCCACCTACGTGTCAACGTCTCTCTCAACTTATACAATTAAGTATTACATCTTATCTATTCTTGTGTTAAAGGTATGTTCATGAATACAATTGCATAAGTGAAGATCTATATGAAGAATATCCTTGACTTAACTTAACAAACGCATTGTCTCTTTGCAACAATTCCAACTTTGCGATTCTGCCACCTTGAGATACGTTGCTGTGTTGCCATTATCAATTGATCAATCAATGGATTCAAAGAAAAGACACCGATGGCAAGAGACGTGACTGCAGCTACGACGTCTGAAAACAGAGCTTCCCTGAAGTTTGCACAGAAAAATTTTCATATTAGTTACAAGAACTCGTGGAACCGTTACTAATCGTCGATCTTATACTTGCATCCATTTACTGAACGTGCCAGGGATCGAACCTGGAATCTCCTGCTCCGTAGGCAGGCGCCTTATCCATTGGGCCACACATCCTTTGATTATTGCTGATTGATAAAGGAAACAGTTGCACGAAGGGCCATCACAGGATTTTAACAAGTGAAAATGAAATTTATTTCTATAGTTTTCAACACATTTTGAATATTTTGAATCGATGTACCACAGCGTTTCGCAAAGTGCCACAGGCAGAGTGAGGGGAGAATCTTCCCACTTTGCAGGTTTGTTCCACTATGCGGATCTCCATAATAATAGCACTGAACTGATTTAGCAACCTGGGTAGGTCTGCTATAGCTAAAATCCCGGGTAGCATGGGTAGACCGTATAGAGCTCAAGACTTTGATTGTACTACATTTGCCAAACCTGGGTAATTGCAAGAAATAGAAGGGTTGGCTTCAGTCATTGCAGCAGGGAGAAGTGTTGTACAAAAGACCGCGCTTAGTCATCGCTTAAGAGATCCCGGGGATACCTTTGAGTGTAACCTCAACGCATTGCCTCTTTGCAACAATTCCAACTTTGCGATTCTGCCACCTTGAGATACGTTGCTGTGTTGCCATTATCAATTGATCAATCAATGGATTCAAAGAAAAGACACCGATGGCAAGAGACGTGACTGCAGCTACGACGTCTGAAAACAGAGCTTCCCTGAAGTTTGCACAGAAAAATTTTCATATTAGTTACAAGAACTCGTGGAACCGTTACTAATCGTCGATCTTATACTTGCATCCATTTACTGAACGTGCCAGGGATCGAACCTGGAATCTCCTGCTCCGTAGGCAGGCGCCTTATCCATTGGGCCACACATCCTTTGATTATTGCTGATTGATAAAGGAAACAGTTGCACGAAGGGCCATCACAGGATTTTAACAAGTGAAAATGAAATTTATTTCTATAGTTTTCAACACATTTTGAATATTTTGAATCGATGTACCACAGCGTTTCGCAAAGTGCCACAGGCAGAGTGAGGGGAGAATCTTCCCACTTTGCAGGTTTGTTCCACTATGCGGATCTCCATAATAATAGCACTGAACTGATTTAGCAACCTGGGTAGGTCTGCTATAGCTAAAATCCCGGGTAGCATGGGTAGACCGTATAGAGCTCAAGACTTTGATTGTACTACATTTGCCAAACCTGGGTAATTGCAAGAAATAGAAGGGTTGGCTTCAGTCATTGCAGCAGGGAGAAGTGTTGTACAAAAGACCGCGCTTAGTCATCGCTTAAGAGATCCCGGGGATACCTTTGAGTGTAACCTCAACGCATTGCCTCTTTGCAACAATTCCAACTTTGCGATTCTGCCACCTTGAGATACGTTGCTGTGTTGCCATTATCAATTGATCAATCAATGGATTCAAAGAAAAGACACCGATGGCAAGAGACGTGACTGCAGCTACGACGTCTGAAAACAGAGCTTCCCTGAAGTTTGCACAGAAAAATTTTCATATTAGTTACAAGAACTCGTGGAACCGTTACTAATCGTCGATCTTATACTTGCATCCATTTACTGAACGTGCCAGGGATCGAACCTGGAATCTCCTGCTCCGTAGGCAGGCGCCTTATCCATTGGGCCACACATCCTTTGATTATTGCTGATTGATAAAGGAAACAGTTGCACGAAGGGCCATCACAGGATTTTAACAAGTGAAAATGAAATTTATTTCTATAGTTTTCAACACATTTTGAATATTTTGAATCGATGTACCACAGCGTTTCGCAAAGTGCCACAGGCAGAGTGAGGGGAGAATCTTCCCACTTTGCAGGTTTGTTCCACTATGCGGATCTCCATAATAATAGCACTGAACTGATTTAGCAACCTGGGTAGGTCTGCTATAGCTAAAATCCCGGGTAGCATGGGTAGACCGTATAGAGCTCAAGACTTTGATTGTACTACATTTGCCAAACCTGGGTAATTGCAAGAAATAGAAGGGTTGGCTTCAGTCATTGCAGCAGGGAGAAGTGTTGTACAAAAGACCGCGCTTAGTCATCGCTTAAGAGATCCCGGGGATACCTTTGAGTGTAACCTCAACGCATTGCCTCTTTGCAACAATTCCAACTTTGCGATTCTGCCACCTTGAGATACGTTGCTGTGTTGCCATTATCAATTGATCAATCAATGGATTCAAAGAAAAGACACCGATGGCAAGAGACGTGACTGCAGCTACGACGTCTGAAAACAGAGCTTCCCTGAAGTTTGCACAGAAAAATTTTCATATTAGTTACAAGAACTCGTGGAACCGTTACTAATCGTCGATCTTATACTTGCATCCATTTACTGAACGTGCCAGGGATCGAACCTGGAATCTCCTGCTCCGTAGGCAGGCGCCTTATCCATTGGGCCACACATCCTTTGATTATTGCTGATTGATAAAGGAAACAGTTGCACGAAGGGCCATCACAGGATTTTAACAAGTGAAAATGAAATTTATTTCTATAGTTTTCAACACATTTTGAATATTTTGAATCGATGTACCACAGCGTTTCGCAAAGTGCCACAGGCAGAGTGAGGGGAGAATCTTCCCACTTTGCAGGTTTGTTCCACTATGCGGATCTCCATAATAATAGCACTGAACTGATTTAGCAACCTGGGTAGGTCTGCTATAGCTAAAATCCCGGGTAGCATGGGTAGACCGTATAGAGCTCAAGACTTTGATTGTACTACATTTGCCAAACCTGGGTAATTGCAAGAAATAGAAGGGTTGGCTTCAGTCATTGCAGCAGGGAGAAGTGTTGTACAAAAGACCGCGCTTAGTCATCGCTTAAGAGATCCCGGGGATACCTTTGAGTGTAACCTCAACGCATTGCCTCTTTGCAACAATTCCAACTTTGCGATTCTGCCACCTTGAGATACGTTGCTGTGTTGCCATTATCAATTGATCAATCAATGGATTCAAAGAAAAGACACCGATGGCAAGAGACGTGACTGCAGCTACGACGTCTGAAAACAGAGCTTCCCTGAAGTTTGCACAGAAAAATTTTCATATTAGTTACAAGAACTCGTGGAACCGTTACTAATCGTCGATCTTATACTTGCATCCATTTACTGAACGTGCCAGGGATCGAACCTGGAATCTCCTGCTCCGTAGGCAGGCGCCTTATCCATTGGGCCACACATCCTTTGATTATTGCTGATTGATGAAGGAAACAGTTGCACGAAGGGCCATCACAGGATTTTAACAAGTGAAAATGAAATTTATTTCTATAGTTTTCAACACATTTTGAATATTTTGAATCGATGTACCACAGCGTTTCGCAAAGTGCCACAGGCAGAGTGAGGGGAGAATCTTCCCACTTTGCAGGTTTGTTCCACTATGCGGATCTCCATAATAATAGCACTGAACTGATTTAGCAACCTGGGTAGGTCTGCTATAGCTAAAATCCCGGGTAGCATGGGTAGACCGTATAGAGCTCAAGACTTTGATTGTACTACATTTGCCAAACCTGGGTAATTGCAAGAAATAGAAGGGTTGGCTTCAGTCATTGCAGCAGGGAGAAGTGTTGTACAAAAGACCGCGCTTAGTCATCGCTTAAGAGATCCCGGGGATACCTTTGAGTGTAACCTCAACGCATTGCCTCTTTGCAACAATTCCAACTTTGCGATTCTGCCACCTTGAGATACGTTGCTGTGTTGCCATTATCAATTGATCAATCAATGGATTCAAAGAAAAGACACCGATGGCAAGAGACGTGACTGCAGCTACGACGTCTGAAAACAGAGCTTCCCTGAAGTTTGCACAGAAAAATTTTCATATTAGTTACAAGAACTCGTGGAACCGTTACTAATCGTCGATCTTATACTTGCATCCATTTACTGAACGTGCCAGGGATCGAACCTGGAATCTCCTGCTCCGTAGGCAGGCGCCTTATCCATTGGGCCACACATCCTTTGATTATTGCTGATTGATAAAGGAAACAGTTGCACGAAGGGCCATCACAGGATTTTAACAAGTGAAAATGAAATTTATTTCTATAGTTTTCAACACATTTTGAATATTTTGAATCGATGTACCACAGCGTTTCGCAAAGTGCCACAGGCAGAGTGAGGGGAGAATCTTCCCACTTTGCAGGTTTGTTCCACTATGCGGATCTCCATAATAATAGCACTGAACTGATTTAGCAACCTGGGTAGGTCTGCTATAGCTAAAATCCCGGGTAGCATGGGTAGACCGTATAGAGCTCAAGACTTTGATTGTACTACATTTGCCAAACCTGGGTAATTGCAAGAAATAGAAGGGTTGGCTTCAGTCATTGCAGCAGGGAGAAGTGTTGTACAAAAGACCGCGCTTAGTCATCGCTTAAGAGATCCCGGGGATACCTTTGAGTGTAACCTCAACGCATTGCCTCTTTGCAACAATTCCAACTTTGCGATTCTGCCACCTTGAGATACGTTGCTGTGTTGCCATTATCAATTGATCAATCAATGGATTCAAAGAAAAGAACACCGATGGCAAGAGACGTGACTGCAGCTACGACGTCTGAAAACAGAGCTTCCCTGAAGTTTGCACAGAAAAATTTTCATATTAGTTACAAGAACTCGTGGAACCGTTACTAATCGTCGATCTTATACTTGCATCCATTTACTGAACGTGCCAGGGATCGAACCTGGAATCTCCTGCTCCGTAGGCAGGCGCCTTATCCATTGGGCCACACATCCTTTGATTATTGCTGATTGATAAAGGAAACAGTTGCACGAAGGGCCATCACAGGATTTTAACAAGTGAAAATGAAATTTATTTCTATAGTTTTCAACACATTTTGAATATTTTGAATCGATGTACCACAGCGTTTCGCAAAGTGCCACAGGCAGAGTGAGGGGAGAATCTTCCCACTTTGCAGGTTTGTTCCACTATGCGGATCTCCATAATAATAGCACTGAACTGATTTAGCAACCTGGGTAGGTCTGCTATAGCTAAAATCCCGGGTAGCATGGGTAGACCGTATAGAGCTCAAGACTTTGATTGTACTACATTTGCCAAACCTGGGTAATTGCAAGAAATAGAAGGGTTGGCTTCAGTCATTGCAGCAGGGAGAAGTGTTGTACAAAAGACCGCGCTTAGTCATCGCTTAAGAGATCCCGGGGATACCTTTGAGTGTAACCTCAACGCATTGCCTCTTTGCAACAATTCCAACTTTGCGATTCTGCCACCTTGAGATACGTTGCTGTGTTGCCATTATCAATTGATCAATCAATGGATTCAAAGAAAAGACACCGATGGCAAGAGACGTGACTGCAGCTACGACGTCTGAAAACAGAGCTTCCCTGAAGTTTGCACAGAAAAATTTTCATATTAGTTACAAGAACTCGTGGAACCGTTACTAATCGTCGATCTTATACTTGCATCCATTTACTGAACGTGCCAGGGATCGAACCTGGAATCTCCTGCTCCGTAGGCAGGCGCCTTATCCATTGGGCCACACATCCTTTGATTATTGCTGATTGATAAAGGAAACAGTTGCACGAAGGGCCATCACAGGATTTTAACAAGTGAAAATGAAATTTATTTCTATAGTTTTCAACACATTTTGAATATTTTGAATCGATGTACCACAGCGTTTCGCAAAGTGCCACAGGCAGAGTGAGGGGAGAATCTTCCCACTTTGCAGGTTTGTTCCACTATGCGGATCTCCATAATAATAGCACTGAACTGATTTAGCAACCTGGGTAGGTCTGCTATAGCTAAAATCCCGGGTAGCATGGGTAGACCGTATAGAGCTCAAGACTTTGATTGTACTACATTTGCCAAACCTGGGTAATTGCAAGAAATAGAAGGGTTGGCTTCAGTCATTGCAGCAGGGAGAAGTGTTGTACAAAAGACCGCGCTTAGTCATCGCTTAAGAGATCCCGGGGATACCTTTGAGTGTAACCTCAACGCATTGCCTCTTTGCAACAATTCCAACTTTGCGATTCTGCCACCTTGAGATACGTTGCTGTGTTGCCATTATCAATTGATCAATCAATGGATTCAAAGAAAAGACACCGATGGCAAGAGACGTGACTGCAGCTACGACGTCTGAAAACAGAGCTTCCCTGAAGTTTGCACAGAAAAATTTTCATATTAGTTACAAGAACTCGTGGAACCGTTACTAATCGTCGATCTTATACTTGCATCCATTTACTGAACGTGCCAGGGATCGAACCTGGAATCTCCTGCTCCGTAGGCAGGCGCCTTATCCATTGGGCCACACATCCTTTGATTATTGCTGATTGATAAAGGAAACAGTTGCACGAAGGGCCATCACAGGATTTTAACAAGTGAAAATGAAATTTATTTCTATAGTTTTCAACACATTTTGAATATTTTGAATCGATGTACCACAGCGTTTCGCAAAGTGCCACAGGCAGAGTGAGGGGAGAATCTTCCCACTTTGCAGGTTTGTTCCACTATGCGGATCTCCATAATAATAGCACTGAACTGATTTAGCAACCTGGGTAGGTCTGCTATAGCTAAAATCCCGGGTAGCATGGGTAGACCGTATAGAGCTCAAGACTTTGATTGTACTACATTTGCCAAACCTGGGTAATTGCAAGAAATAGAAGGGTTGGCTTCAGTCATTGCAGCAGGGAGAAGTGTTGTACAAAAGACCGCGCTTAGTCATCGCTTAAGAGATCCCGGGGATACCTTTGAGTGTAACCTCAACGCATTGCCTCTTTGCAACAATTCCAACTTTGCGATTCTGCCACCTTGAGATACGTTGCTGTGTTGCCATTATCAATTGATCAATCAATGGATTCAAAGAAAAGACACCGATGGCAAGAGACGTGACTGCAGCTACGACGTCTGAAAACAGAGCTTCCCTGAAGTTTGCACAGAAAAATTTTCATATTAGTTACAAGAACTCGTGGAACCGTTACTAATCGTCGATCTTATACTTGCATCCATTTACTGAACGTGCCAGGGATCGAACCTGGAATCTCCTGCTCCGTAGGCAGGCGCCTTATCCATTGGGCCACACATCCTTTGATTATTGCTGATTGATAAAGGAAACAGTTGCACGAAGGGCCATCACAGGATTTTAACAAGTGAAAATGAAATTTATTTCTATAGTTTTCAACACATTTTGAATATTTTGAATCGATGTACCACAGCGTTTCGCAAAGTGCCACAGGCAGAGTGAGGGGAGAATCTTCCCACTTTGCAGGTTTGTTCCACTATGCGGATCTCCATAATAATAGCACTGAACTGATTTAGCAACCTGGGTAGGTCTGCTATAGCTAAAATCCCGGGTAGCATGGGTAGACCGTATAGAGCTCAAGACTTTGATTGTACTACATTTGCCAAACCTGGGTAATTGCAAGAAATAGAAGGGTTGGCTTCAGTCATTGCAGCAGGGAGAAGTGTTGTACAAAAGACCGCGCTTAGTCATCGCTTAAGAGATCCCGGGGATACCTTTGAGTGTAACCTCAACGCATTGCCTCTTTGCAACAATTCCAACTTTGCGATTCTGCCACCTTGAGATACGTTGCTGTGTTGCCATTATCAATTGATCAATCAATGGATTCAAAGAAAAGACACCGATGGCAAGAGACGTGACTGCAGCTACGACGTCTGAAAACAGAGCTTCCCTGAAGTTTGCACAGAAAAATTTTCATATTAGTTACAAGAACTCGTGGAACCGTTACTAATCGTCGATCTTATACTTGCATCCATTTACTGAACGTGCCAGGGATCGAACCTGGAATCTCCTGCTCCGTAGGCAGGCGCCTTATCCATTGGGCCACACATCCTTTGATTATTGCTGATTGATAAAGGAAACAGTTGCACGAAGGGCCATCACAGGATTTTAACAAGTGAAAATGAAATTTATTTCTATAGTTTTCAACACATTTTGAATATTTTGAATCGATGTACCACAGCGTTTCGCAAAGTGCCACAGGCAGAGTGAGGGGAGAATCTTCCCACTTTGCAGGTTTGTTCCACTATGCGGATCTCCATAATAATAGCACTGAACTGATTTAGCAACCTGGGTAGGTCTGCTATAGCTAAAATCCCGGGTAGCATGGGTAGACCGTATAGAGCTCAAGACTTTGATTGTACTACATTTGCCAAACCTGGGTAATTGCAAGAAATAGAAGGGTTGGCTTCAGTCATTGCAGCAGGGAGAAGTGTTGTACAAAAGACCGCGCTTAGTCATCGCTTAAGAGATCCCGGGGATACCTTTGAGTGTAACCTCAACGCATTGCCTCTTTGCAACAATTCCAACTTTGCGATTCTGCCACCTTGAGATACGTTGCTGTGTTGCCATTATCAATTGATCAATCAATGGATTCAAAGAAAAGACACCGATGGCAAGAGACGTGACTGCAGCTACGACGTCTGAAAACAGAGCTTCCCTGAAGTTTGCACAGAAAAATTTTCATATTAGTTACAAGAACTCGTGGAACCGTTACTAATCGTCGATCTTATACTTGCATCCATTTACTGAACGTGCCAGGGATCGAACCTGGAATCTCCTGCTCCGTAGGCAGGCGCCTTATCCATTGGGCCACACATCCTTTGATTATTGCTGATTGATAAAGGAAACAGTTGCACGAAGGGCCATCACAGGATTTTAACAAGTGAAAATGAAATTTATTTCTATAGTTTTCAACACATTTTGAATATTTTGAATCGATGTACCACAGCGTTTCGCAAAGTGCCACAGGCAGAGTGAGGGGAGAATCTTCCCACTTTGCAGGTTTGTTCCACTATGCGGATCTCCATAATAATAGCACTGAACTGATTTAGCAACCTGGGTAGGTCTGCTATAGCTAAAATCCCGGGTAGCATGGGTAGACCGTATAGAGCTCAAGACTTTGATTGTACTACATTTGCCAAACCTGGGTAATTGCAAGAAATAGAAGGGTTGGCTTCAGTCATTGCAGCAGGGAGAAGTGTTGTACAAAAGACCGCGCTTAGTCATCGCTTAAGAGATCCCGGGGATACCTTTGAGTGTAACCTCAACGCATTGCCTCTTTGCAACAATTCCAACTTTGCGATTCTGCCACCTTGAGATACGTTGCTGTGTTGCCATTATCAATTGATCAATCAATGGATTCAAAGAAAAGACACCGATGGCAAGAGACGTGACTGCAGCTACGACGTCTGAAAACAGAGCTTCCCTGAAGTTTGCACAGAAAAATTTTCATATTAGTTACAAGAACTCGTGGAACCGTTACTAATCGTCGATCTTATACTTGCATCCATTTACTGAACGTGCCAGGGATCGAACCTGGAATCTCCTGCTCCGTAGGCAGGCGCCTTATCCATTGGGCCACACATCCTTTGATTATTGCTGATTGATAAAGGAAACAGTTGCACGAAGGGCCATCACAGGATTTTAACAAGTGAAAATGAAATTTATTTCTATAGTTTTCAACACATTTTGAATATTTTGAATCGATGTACCACAGCGTTTCGCAAAGTGCCACAGGCAGAGTGAGGGGAGAATCTTCCCACTTTGCAGGTTTGTTCCACTATGCGGATCTCCATAATAATAGCACTGAACTGATTTAGCAACCTGGGTAGGTCTGCTATAGCTAAAATCCCGGGTAGCATGGGTAGACCGTATAGAGCTCAAGACTTTGATTGTACTACATTTGCCAAACCTGGGTAATTGCAAGAAATAGAAGGGTTGGCTTCAGTCATTGCAGCAGGGAGAAGTGTTGTACAAAAGACCGCGCTTAGTCATCGCTTAAGAGATCCCGGGGATACCTTTGAGTGTAACCTCAACGCATTGCCTCTTTGCAACAATTCCAACTTTGCGATTCTGCCACCTTGAGATACGTTGCTGTGTTGCCATTATCAATTGATCAATCAATGGATTCAAAGAAAAGACACCGATGGCAAGAGACGTGACTGCAGCTACGACGTCTGAAAACAGAGCTTCCCTGAAGTTTGCACAGAAAAATTTTCATATTAGTTACAAGAACTCGTGGAACCGTTACTAATCGTCGATCTTATACTTGCATCCATTTACTGAACGTGCCAGGGATCGAACCTGGAATCTCCTGCTCCGTAGGCAGGCGCCTTATCCATTGGGCCACACATCCTTTGATTATTGCTGATTGATAAAGGAAACAGTTGCACGAAGGGCCATCACAGGATTTTAACAAGTGAAAATGAAATTTATTTCTATAGTTTTCAACACATTTTGAATATTTTGAATCGATGTACCACAGCGTTTCGCAAAGTGCCACAGGCAGAGTGAGGGGAGAATCTTCCCACTTTGCAGGTTTGTTCCACTATGCGGATCTCCATAATAATAGCACTGAACTGATTTAGCAACCTGGGTAGGTCTGCTATAGCTAAAATCCCGGGTAGCATGGGTAGACCGTATAGAGCTCAAGACTTTGATTGTACTACATTTGCCAAACCTGGGTAATTGCAAGAAATAGAAGGGTTGGCTTCAGTCATTGCAGCAGGGAGAAGTGTTGTACAAAAGACCGCGCTTAGTCATCGCTTAAGAGATCCCGGGGATACCTTTGAGTGTAACCTCAACGCATTGCCTCTTTGCAACAATTCCAACTTTGCGATTCTGCCACCTTGAGATACGTTGCTGTGTTGCCATTATCAATTGATCAATCAATGGATTCAAAGAAAAGACACCGATGGCAAGAGACGTGACTGCAGCTACGACGTCTGAAAACAGAGCTTCCCTGAAGTTTGCACAGAAAAATTTTCATATTAGTTACAAGAACTCGTGGAACCGTTACTAATCGTCGATCTTATACTTGCATCCATTTACTGAACGTGCCAGGGATCGAACCTGGAATCTCCTGCTCCGTAGGCAGGCGCCTTATCCATTGGGCCACACATCCTTTGATTATTGCTGATTGATAAAGGAAACAGTTGCACGAAGGGCCATCACAGGATTTTAACAAGTGAAAATGAAATTTATTTCTATAGTTTTCAACACATTTTGAATATTTTGAATCGATGTACCACAGCGTTTCGCAAAGTGCCACAGGCAGAGTGAGGGGAGAATCTTCCCACTTTGCAGGTTTGTTCCACTATGCGGATCTCCATAATAATAGCACTGAACTGATTTAGCAACCTGGGTAGGTCTGCTATAGCTAAAATCCCGGGTAGCATGGGTAGACCGTATAGAGCTCAAGACTTTGATTGTACTACATTTGCCAAACCTGGGTAATTGCAAGAAATAGAAGGGTTGGCTTCAGTCATTGCAGCAGGGAGAAGTGTTGTACAAAAGACCGCGCTTAGTCATCGCTTAAGAGATCCCGGGGATACCTTTGAGTGTAACCTCAACGCATTGCCTCTTTGCAACAATTCCAACTTTGCGATTCTGCCACCTTGAGATACGTTGCTGTGTTGCCATTATCAATTGATCAATCAATGGATTCAAAGAAAAGACACCGATGGCAAGAGACGTGACTGCAGCTACGACGTCTGAAAACAGAGCTTCCCTGAAGTTTGCACAGAAAAATTTTCATATTAGTTACAAGAACTCGTGGAACCGTTACTAATCGTCGATCTTATACTTGCATCCATTTACTGAACGTGCCAGGGATCGAACCTGGAATCTCCTGCTCCGTAGGCAGGCGCCTTATCCATTGGGCCACACATCCTTTGATTATTGCTGATTGATGAAGGAAACAGTTGCACGAAGGGCCATCACAGGATTTTAACAAGTGAAAATGAAATTTATTTCTATAGTTTTCAACACATTTTGAATATTTTGAATCGATGTACCACAGCGTTTCGCAAAGTGCCACAGGCAGAGTGAGGGGAGAATCTTCCCACTTTGCAGGTTTGTTCCACTATGCGGATCTCCATAATAATAGCACTGAACTGATTTAGCAACCTGGGTAGGTCTGCTATAGCTAAAATCCCGGGTAGCATGGGTAGACCGTATAGAGCTCAAGACTTTGATTGTACTACATTTGCCAAACCTGGGTAATTGCAAGAAATAGAAGGGTTGGCTTCAGTCATTGCAGCAGGGAGAAGTGTTGTACAAAAGACCGCGCTTAGTCATCGCTTAAGAGATCCCGGGGATACCTTTGAGTGTAACCTCAACGCATTGCCTCTTTGCAACAATTCCAACTTTGCGATTCTGCCACCTTGAGATACGTTGCTGTGTTGCCATTATCAATTGATCAATCAATGGATTCAAAGAAAAGACACCGATGGCAAGAGACGTGACTGCAGCTACGACGTCTGAAAACAGAGCTTCCCTGAAGTTTGCACAGAAAAATTTTCATATTAGTTACAAGAACTCGTGGAACCGTTACTAATCGTCGATCTTATACTTGCATCCATTTACTGAACGTGCCAGGGATCGAACCTGGAATCTCCTGCTCCGTAGGCAGGCGCCTTATCCATTGGGCCACACATCCTTTGATTATTGCTGATTGATAAAGGAAACAGTTGCACGAAGGGCCATCACAGGATTTTAACAAGTGAAAATGAAATTTATTTCTATAGTTTTCAACACATTTTGAATATTTTGAATCGATGTACCACAGCGTTTCGCAAAGTGCCACAGGCAGAGTGAGGGGAGAATCTTCCCACTTTGCAGGTTTGTTCCACTATGCGGATCTCCATAATAATAGCACTGAACTGATTTAGCAACCTGGGTAGGTCTGCTATAGCTAAAATCCCGGGTAGCATGGGTAGACCGTATAGAGCTCAAGACTTTGATTGTACTACATTTGCCAAACCTGGGTAATTGCAAGAAATAGAAGGGTTGGCTTCAGTCATTGCAGCAGGGAGAAGTGTTGTACAAAAGACCGCGCTTAGTCATCGCTTAAGAGATCCCGGGGATACCTTTGAGTGTAACCTCAACGCATTGCCTCTTTGCAACAATTCCAACTTTGCGATTCTGCCACCTTGAGATACGTTGCTGTGTTGCCATTATCAATTGATCAATCAATGGATTCAAAGAAAAGACACCGATGGCAAGAGACGTGACTGCAGCTACGACGTCTGAAAACAGAGCTTCCCTGAAGTTTGCACAGAAAAATTTTCATATTAGTTACAAGAACTCGTGGAACCGTTACTAATCGTCGATCTTATACTTGCATCCATTTACTGAACGTGCCAGGGATCGAACCTGGAATCTCCTGCTCCGTAGGCAGGCGCCTTATCCATTGGGCCACACATCCTTTGATTATTGCTGATTGATGAAGGAAACAGTTGCACGAAGGGCCATCACAGGATTTTAACAAGTGAAAATGAAATTTATTTCTATAGTTTTCAACACATTTTGAATATTTTGAATCGATGTACCACAGCGTTTCGCAAAGTGCCACAGGCAGAGTGAGGGGAGAATCTTCCCACTTTGCAGGTTTGTTCCACTATGCGGATCTCCATAATAATAGCACTGAACTGATTTAGCAACCTGGGTAGGTCTGCTATAGCTAAAATCCCGGGTAGCATGGGTAGACCGTATAGAGCTCAAGACTTTGATTGTACTACATTTGCCAAACCTGGGTAATTGCAAGAAATAGAAGGGTTGGCTTCAGTCATTGCAGCAGGGAGAAGTGTTGTACAAAAGACCGCGCTTAGTCATCGCTTATGTAATAGTTTCGTAGACTATTAACGACAAATTTAGAGGTTTAATGTAATTTCTGTATTTACCGCATTGAAAGTACACCGAAACACCGTGAGGAAGAATGCAGCATGATGATGAAGCACAGGACAGGGGTTTTAGTACACTGAAGAACAGGAATAACACACAAGTTAAGGGAATAATGGTCCGTCTAAGAATCTACTTGTTTCTGCTTTTTTGGTCCTATTTGTTACATTTCTTAGAGGTCAAAATGAAAAGGAAGCAGTGTATGGTCTTCTCTTGGCCTTGCCCTAGTGACAAGTAAGGGGGAACATTCTAGACTAGCTAGATGGGTTTCCGATTGGAGGTCACGAGTAGAAAGTCGTTCCCACGGTCAACTCCCCGCATTGCTTTGTGACAATAACAGGGGCTACCCTGAGAACGTTGAACTCTCAAGGTTCTTTGCAATCTGGGAGATCAATTCCTTACATCACCCCCCTTCCTCTTTTGTTGCGTCCCGCAACAATCGGTACCAGCTTCTGTATTTTATTTTCATCGAATGATGTGTGGATCCTACGCTGATTACACGGGTACGATGTTTCAGTTTCCTGAATTAGACTTCGTCTATTTGTCGTGCTCCCGAGTTGAACCATTCAGCCGGCATATCCTTCGTGAGTATTATTACAGTGCTTTTTTGTTTTTGTTTTTGTTTTTTGGGGGGTGCGTATACGTTTGATCTCTTTTACATTCTCCCTTGTAACTTCCTTTGACGACCCGTTTCTACTTAGGAGACGAAAAAATGGAACATGGTTTGAAAAGTGGACAATCCGACACCAGAAATTATGCTATTGAGTCTAGAAGAGGGTTTTAAGGAAAGTAAACAAATTGGAGCACATTGATTATAGGTACACAGCGGCGAAATTATTGTATTTATTATTGTAAGTCATCAAGCTCGTCTGGGAGGGTTGGCTTGATTTTCTTGGAGGAAGGATTCGGTTTCAGGTTGATTAGGGCGTTGGCGGTTTCGCTGCCTCTTCTTTCTGCGTGGGGGCTCTGTTGATCGTTCCGAGGCTGTGGATTTGGTTGAATATGAACTGCTGGTAGGAGGCATAATGATTTGAATCGGCGGTGGTGTGGCTGTTGCAGTAATTGCTGCTGGTGTTTTGCTGAAGCAGTTTAGTTGGAATATTTTTGACATAATTGGGAAGGCTTTGAGTAGGAGGGATCCGATACCACAAAATCTAACGGCGAATACTGAAATCATCCCGAAGCCTGAAATGGCTCAAAAATTTTTTATCCACCCTCCCATTTTTGCTACAAAATCTACGTGGGGGGCATCGCTATGGTGAATTAAGACATTGGAAGTGAGAAGTTCTTTTGTGTTGTCCTCTGAATGATGTTCGTGAATGGTGGCAAGGATGTCAGCCATCACCGACGCATGACTCAAAGGGCTATTTTGAATTGCTGGATGCATTTGCAGAAGGGTTGCTAAAGTGTTGTCGGCTTCGAATTTCTCCGTTTCAATTAGTTTTCTCCCTTGAACTTGGATGTTGGCAAATACTGGAATCCATTCCCCATTTTTGTAGGCGTGAGTTTTCCCATTAAAATTTACAAAATTTGAATGCCAATAGCAGTCGGTGAAGGGCACGAGTTCCCAACCTTCGACTGCTATTGTAAATTTAAGATAACGTGGTTGGGGGCCACATTTCGTAAATTCAGTTTTGAAGGTAACATTTTGCTCCCTACATTGCAAGATTGAAGCTTGGGCACCGTTAGCTACTAATTTCGAACATCTTGGGAGTTGCATGTGAGTAGCTGCTAACCAGCCATTGTACTGAGCGCTTACGATTACGCTGTAATGGTTCATTTTTCGGTTTTCACATTGTAACCGACGAATTTCTCTTGCCAGTCTATTCTCGTAGTCTAATGCTATGTCTCTGGTGTATTGGACATGGGCTGCGGCTTCAATTTCTGCTTTTATTGTTGAGGCAACCTGTTTGACCTGTGCATTTGTTGTATTACTGCTGGTTTTCCTCTCGTTCTCTACCGTCGCATTGGGATCGAATTTCTCAAAATCTCCTGTTGGGGGTGCCATGTTAATTGCTACTAAAATTTTTTCCATTCCCATTACACTTTGTAACTGCCGCTTTCCGCAGTAAGTGAGCATTGTTGTGTTGATGAGAAAGTCTGTTTGGCTGTGTTTATCCTGTAAACGTTTGATCTCGGGATTATTTGTTTTGTAAAGCTGTCCTTCTCCGCTTCTTACTAACTTAAGCTCGCAGTCTTTCTTTTCTTTATATGAATTATCCCAGATTAAAGTAACGAAGTTAATGGTTGCTGTCCCGTTCAAGCTGCCTGAAAGTGTTCCTAACGGAGAATTGATTGTGCAATTGTCGCATTCCGTTTCTAGAGCTACTTCTTCAATTTTACAGTTCAGAACCTTATGGGTTATTGTTCTCATCCACAATGGTTGTATGTTAGGATACAGGTCGTAAGTAAATTTTCGTGGCCCCGCCGGATTCATTGCGTAGTCGCCACATCTTCTGAATTCTTTCATTTGGCTGCACATTTCTGGAGTAGCTACTGCTGGCCATTTGCTTTGACCATGTGTATGCCAACCAAAGAAATCTGTGTTAACTGAACGATGGGCATACCAGACGCTACACATATATCCCGGGAATCGTTTAACTTCTGGTAAGTGGGACAAGAGGGTATATATAACAGCTTTTGGGGGGGATGGATCTTCTATAATCTGGCAAGTTTCATCGCCGAAGTTCAAGAATCCTTTCATTTTTGCCTGACTACAGTCGCATATCGTAGCGTTCATCGCCAATGCTGTTTGAAGGCAGGTCAATAGTACTACCAAAAATAAACTAAGGAGAGAGAGAAAAAAATTATGAAATTGGTTGTTATGTGAGAGGAAAAATATAATAAGACTTGGTGGCTTATTATTGGATTAATAATTATGGATTTCTACTCCTAGTGAGTCAAGGCTTCATCGTATCTAAGCGCTAACTTCAATTTTTTTTTTTTTTTTATTTCTGAAAAACTCCCGCACGCTTCGTTCGATTTGAACGAAATTGGTCACAATGGATTCGTTGTTCACGAATCAGCTATGGCGTGCAAAATTATAACACAAAATATTGTAACGTTTAGAGAACGACTTCGTCCTCCAACAGACTTTCCCTCTGTTTTGGTTTCTGTTGTAATGTGAACCACTAGGTGGCCTATTGGCCTCAGCTCAACCCGCCCCTAGCGGCGAACGGGTGAGGGGAGACAGAGAATACACCAGTCGAGACTAAGCACTTAAGACTACAACATGGTGTCAGAAGTGATGTGAAAAAAAAAAAAAAGCCTCACGTGTTAGTTATGAGTTTGGTAGCTACTGCTCTAGAGTTTCGTTTTTTTCTCTTTCCTTGCTCTTGGTGAGTTTTGTCGAGACATCTTGAGTTTATCGTGTTACCTGTGGAATTGAACTTGTACACTCTGGGGTGTCCCGTATCAGTTATCGGCTAGTTGATCGCACCTTACACGTGGCTCGCTTAGATTGTTGAATCCAGTTGTATCTGGCCCATCGGCGGTGTCTCGTGGTGGCTGCTGCGTGCTTCTCGTGTGCCTAGTAATACCTTTGATTGTGCACTTGTTCCCATCGTTATGGCGTCTTCCCTAAAAGCCCCAGAGCCGTTCTCTTTCTCGTCCCCAAATCTCGCCGCCGAGTGGAAAATGTGGCGGCGTCAGTTCGAGTACTACCTGTTGGCCACTCGAAAAGCTGAAACAGATGAAGAAGTCCTGGTTGGCGTGTTAATAACTCTCCTAGGGGTAGAGGGCTTTAAGATCTTTGACACATTCGTGTTCGCAACGGCTGGCGACGATAAAAAGATCAAGCCCGTGCTAGACAAGTTTGACAGCCATTTCGAACCGCTTAAAAGTGAAGTCTTCGAACGGTTTAAGTTCTTGCGTCGCCATCAGCAGCCAGGGGAATCCTTTGACTCTTGGATAGTGTGCCTCAGAGGCATGTTGAAAGGATGTAACTATGGAACGTCGGTTGAGTCTGTCCTCCGCGACCAAGTAGTACTGGGTATAGCAGATACCCAAACACGGGAAAAGCTTCTGTTTGAAAAATCGTTGGATCTAGCGAAAGCATGCGACATTGTTCGGGCATGCGAGGCATCTCGTGCACAGCTAACGCAAATGACATCGGATTTGACTATTTGCCGGCCGGACGACTCGGTGAATCGCCTGGCTGAAAAAGGTGTCAAAAAGAGTTCTAGCGCTGGTGAGGGGGCACGGCCGAAGACCTTTAGTGGAGATGCAGCCCAGCAACTGGTCGACTGTAAGGGTTGTGGCCGGCAGCATGCAAGAGGCCGATGTCCAGATCAAAATGTCACGTGTTTCTCGTGTGGAGTTAACGGCCACTTCTCGCGGCGTTGCCCAAGTCGCCGACAGCAGGCCGGGTCTCGAGTACCAATTGGTGCATCTGCATCCAGCATGGGAGGCACGCCTGCTCAAAAAGGTACTAAAATGCAGCTTCACTCCATGGAAGGGGTGCCCAGCGAGGGAACAGAAGAGCACTCAGTGGAGGAGTATGTGTTCCATGAACTGCGCCATGAGCGACGTGCGGCGGCAACAGTGAGCGAGTGGAGTGAAACCTTGTCAGTGGATGGCGTCAGCATAACCGTCAAACTCGATTTCGGAGCCTCGTGCAACGTCCTTCCACAGGAAGTGTTTCATCGCTTGCCGACCAGACGTCAACGCCTCCGCCCTGGACCTCGTCTTCGTCGCTATGGGGCCAAAAATGGTTACTTATCGGTTCTTGGAGTCCACACAGCAAAGGTGGTGGTAAAGGGCACTGTGCATATAGTGGACTTTGTAGTGGTGAATGAACCGGGTCAGCCGTCAATATTGGGCCTCCCGTCCTGCCAAAGCCTTGACTTGATTCGGCGTGTAAACTCGATTCAGTCTGTATCTCGGCCTCCCGTTCCCGCAGTCGTCACGGAGTTTTTAGATGTCTTCACGGGGCTGGGAAAACTTCCGATTGAGCACGTCATCAAGTTGAGTACGGGGAGTAATGCGGTGGATCCGGTCGTCTCTCCCGCAGGGAGGATTCCGTTCCGGTTGGAAGAACCGGTGTACCGGAAGCTTGACCAAATGGTGGCGGACGGTATCATTGCTCCGGTGTCCGAGCCCACTGACTGGGTGAGCCGTATGATGGTTGTCAGCAAACCGGATGGCGACGTTCGCATCTGCATCGACCCGTCTAGCTTAAACAAGGCTGTACTACGTCAACACTATTCAATTCCCACTGTCGAACAATTATTCGCCAAAATTGGTAAAGCAAAGTTCTTCTGCAGCCTGGATGCAGCGCAGGGTTTTTATCAGATTCTTCTGTCGGAGGAATCGTCCTATTTGTGCACCATGGCAACCCCTCGGGGACGCTATCGTTTTCTGCGCATGCCCTTTGGCTTGAAGTCCGCGCCGGAAGTCTATCTGCACACGATGTCGGAGCTGTTTGGCGACCTCACAGGTGTTATCACATACTTTGATGACTTCTTAGTCACGGGTGAATCGATGGAAGAGCTTCAGACCAACTTGCGCCAGGTCCTTACACGTTGCCGCCAGCACAACCTGAAGCTTCAATTAAAGAAGTGCAAATTCTTCCTAAAGGAGGTGCCTTGGCTGGGGCACGTAATAGGGGATGGTGTGGTAAAAGTGGACCCGTCGAAAGTGGAAGCAATCGTTAATATGCCTGAACCCACAGATAAGGCAGCCTTAGTCCGACTACTGGGAATGGCCACCTATTTGGATAAGTTTTGTCCGAACCTCGCGGGTTTGACGCGTTCCCTACGTGATTTGTTGAAGGAGTCGTCCGCCTGGGTCTGGGAGGAACCACAGAGAGCCGCATGGGTCAAGCTTAAGGAAGCCATGTCATCGCTTCCGGCCTTGCGGCGCTTCGATTTAGACCTACCGGCGGTGCTATCGGTGGACGCTTCACCAACGGGGCTCGGAGCCGTGTTGCTGCAAAACGGTCAGCCCGTAGCATACTCATCGACCTCCCTCACCCCAACACAACAGCGATATTGCCAATTGGAGAAGGAGCTGCTTGCCGTGCAATTTGGACTCATGCGGTTTAAGCAGTACGTCTTTGGCCAGCAAGTCACGGTGGAGTCCGACCACAAACCACTCGTTGGCCTACTGGACAAGCAAGTAGCCGACTGCTCCCCTCGCATCCAAAGGATGCGCCTTCAGCTTCAAAGTTTTGACTTTTGTCCGGTGTATAAGCCAGGAAAAGAACTCTTCATCGCCGACACCCTCAGCAGAGCTCATTTGCCTGTGTTGTTTACAGATGACGCCACGGAGGGTTGCCAGGAACAAGTTCATGCCGTTTTAGACCATGTCATCCCTCTCCAGGATACGCGATCTCGTTACAGTCGAGCCACTGAAGAGGATCCGGCTTTGAAAATAGTCAAGGAAATGCTGTTGACGGACTGGCCCGACAAAAAGAGTCACTGTCCACTCCCGGCCCGGCCGTATTGGAATGTGCACCACTCCCTCAGTGAAGTCGGCGGCATCATCCTTTATGGAGAAAGACTCGTCGTTCCAGTATCGCTGAGAAGAGAGGTAATGGACGGCATCCATTTTGGTCACTTCGGTGAAGTGAAATGCGTCAGGAGAGCAAAATCGTCCGTCTATTGGTCCGGTTGTGACGACCAGATCCGTAACATGGTGGCCAGCTGCCCATCGTGTCAAGAAAATCGGCATAACAATCCAGCATAGCAATCCAGCATAACAATTCCCACCCGCATCCCGGTCCACCCATTCCAGAAGGTATCAGCCGACATCTTCCAGTTTGGCGGTGTCCACTACCTGCTGTTAGTGGATGAGTACAGCAAGTGGCCGTGTGTGGCGACACTGCGCACGCTCACGTCGTCATCCACCATTGAAGCCCTCGACGGATTTTTCGCGGATTTCGGGACCCCTGAGGAGATTATATCCGACAATGGGAAGCAATTGATTGCGTTGAGTTTAACCGTTTTTGTGCAAAACGACAAGTTCGTCATTTGACTTCCAGCCCCGAGTTCCCGCAGTCTAATGGTCTGGCAGAGAGGCACATCCAGACAGTAAAAAAGACCATGTTGAAAATGTTCCGGGACGGCAAGTCCCTGTGGGAAGTCTTAGCAGCAGTCCGCTCAACGCCAGTATAGGACCAGTTACCATCTCCCTCCGTGCTCCTACAAGGCCGCCATCTTCGCGGCTCACTCCCGTTCCTTCCGTCTACTCTCACCCCGAGGGTGGTCCCCTCATCGTTCGTGCAGCTGCAGTTACGACGACGACAAGGAAAGGCGCACTTCCAGAATACACGCTGCACTGACGTGCGCTCATCCGCCCTATTTGTGGGGCAACGAGTCAGGGCTCGTGTCAACTCTCGGTGGCAGCCAGGAACCGTTGAAAAGGTGTGTCCAGAGCCGAATTCATATCTGGTCCGATTATCCGATGGCCGACTGTTTCGCAGAACACGCTGGGCCATCAACATTGATCATTCTTCGTCGTCACCACTGGACGCACCCAGTAAGCCCCTACTGCCTCGAGGTAAGACAAATGGAGCCTTGGAGAGTGTAGCAGACCAGTCGGTGCTTTTCCCGTCGCCAAGGCTGACGCACTCTGTTCCAGCGCCAGCAACGCCTCTCCATGTGACCCCATCGGTGGGCTGTGACACACCTTGCCCTAGTTCCGGGTCAGTACTGGCCCAGTCTACAACAACTACCCAACCGGAGTGTCATTCTACCCCTTCGCGGGGTAATGCCTCGCTTTTAGCAGTGCGGCCAGCCTACCCCAGTCCAGCGCCGGGGCCACGTCATGAGCGCCAGGCCGTCAGCGGTGCGGTTTGTGGGGATACCCCAGCAAGGAGTGTGCTGGTCCCAATGTTCACCCGTTCTGGCCGCCAGTTTTCCCGCCCGGTAGACCCGAGTTAACTTAACCGCTATCGGGTTGTGCTCGGTCGGGAGGTCCAGCTCGTGTTTCAAGGGTTTTATCGTAGATCCTGATATTGTTGTCTCACTTGCTTACCATTAACTAAGATTTGTGTCCTTCATTGAATAATTCTATGTCTTCATTTCTCTTGCCTTTCATAACTAGTAATCGTGCCTCATTCATCCACATATCACCTTACGCCTATCTCTTCTTCTATCGTTCTACGCATTAGTGCGCTGTCCTATCCAGAATCCTGTTCTTGTGTTGAAATTTGCATGGAAGGGGAAGATGTTGTAATGTGAACCACTAGGTGGCCTACTGGCCTCAGCTCAACCCGCCCCTAGCGGCGAACGGGTGAGGGGAGACAGAGAATACACCAGTCGAGACTAAGCACTTAAGACTACAACAGTTTCCTCTTCTATTTTAGCTTGTGCCTGGTGACTGTCACCTTTGTTTGTCTTTTTATACTCTCTGCAAGTATTGAAAGAGAATTTAGGTTATTATTTTTTATGCTTCCATATCAAAGTCCTTAAACTTATCGGGAAGACGGGTCGCGACTCGTGTTCTTTTTTCTCGTTGGGTACCGTTTGGTTGTACTGGTTTGTCTTTCTCTTTTTGTACGTTAGCTTCTTCGTCCCTAGTTTGTTCTAGGTTCGGCCGGATATGCTTAGGAACTTTATTTTCTAAAAAAGGGTTACCGTACCCAAAGGTGCCTGGTTGTTGACTTGTTTCAGGGCTTGTCTTAATTGGACTATTTTCTCTCTCGAAATCCAAATTTTCTGCTTCGTCTTCGTCGGATTCTTCTTCCGGTTCCTCGTCTGACTTGTCACCATTAGACGATTCGTCAGACTGTCTTATCGCTCCTAACTCGGTCGTTCTCAGATCGTCAAAGTCAACACATTCCTCATCACGCCATACCATACTTTCGGTTAATGCTTTTAACCGATTTACGTGGGTGAGTTGAGTTCTCGCGCCATTGTAGGAACGTATTTCTACCGTTCCATTCGAGTTGACTTTGGAAATTCTATATGGACCTTGATATCTCGGATTAAGTTTTTTGCTCGTGCCTATCTTAGTCACTCTTACGTCTAGCAGTACTCTGTCTCCCAGTTCAAAGTTGTTTTCTTTTGCCCTCTTGTCATATTGAATTTTTTGTCTTACTCTGGCGTCTAATAGATTTTTTCTTGCTAGTGCGAAACCCTCTCTTAGTCGTTCTGCTTCTGGGATTAAAAATCTATCGACGACCATATTTGGGTCTTTCGCCATTATTAAAAAATAGGGGCTCTCCATTGTGGATGAGTGAACTGAATTTCTATACGCTGACGCCATAGGTCCCAATACCTCTTCCCAATGTTCATAACCATCATCTATATATTTCCGAATCATTTCTACTACGGTTTTGTTGAAGCGCTCTGTCATACCATTTGATTGCGGATGATAGGCTGTCGTAGTCTTGTGTTTAGTTTTCAATTCTCTACACAAACTGTTGAACAGTTGGGAGGTAAAATTGGAGCCTCTATCAGTAATGATAATTTTGGGTAGGCCGTGATACAGTACAATCTTGTCCATTAAGGCTCGGCAAGTCGTTTCGGCCGTCTGGTTCGGCAACGCTACGACCTCCGTCCATTTTGAAAAAGCATCGGTCATCACCAATACATATTTATTTCCGTTCAAGGATTCGGGTTTGATTGGCCGTAGAAAATCCATACCTATAACTTCAAATGGGGCCGTCGCTATTTCAAGAGGATTCAGAAACGCTCTGGTTACCACGCGTCTTTGTAATGCACAAACTTCGCACGATTTGCAATAATTTTTTATGTCTTTTAACATCTCTGGCCAATAGAATTTGTCCCTAACTCTAAAGTATGTGCGTAGAAACGCTAGATGTCCCGCTAACAGAGAATCATGGTATTCTTTAACTACACTCTTTCTCAGGGAATAGGGCACAACGGTCTGCTCCTGTACATATTTTTTTCTGTTCTTTGAGGCAGGATAGAAATCCCTTCTCAGTACTCCGCTGTCGATTCGAAAAGTTCCTATTTCTTTCACCCAATCAGGGTTTTCTAATGTATCCATTTCTGATAGGGTTCCTTCATTCAAATAGTTTATTATCTTTGCGCACAGCTCGTCTTTCTTCTGCTCTTCTATCAATTTTTTTTTTAAATCCGAACGTTCTTCGATTGCTACAACGCGAATACGGGAGAAAAAATCAGCATTACTATGTTCTTTTCCAGGTTTGTATCTAATCTTGTATTTTGCTGCTGATAACGCAATCGACCACCGTCCCAACCTACTATTCTCGTCCTTGTGAGATTCCAGCCATTGTAGTGGTCTGTGATCGCTTACGATCTCAAACCTTTCATCTTGTATGTAATGGCGATATCTTTTTATCCCATAAACAATTGCAAGTGCTTCACGCTCTATTGCTGAATAGTTGCGCTCAGCATTGTTTAGATGTCTACTGGAATACGCAATGACTACTTCCTGGTCATTTTGAATCTGGCTTAAGACCGCTCCAATACCATAGTTACTTGCATCCGTGAAAATTAAAAATTCCTTGTTAAAATCAGGGAATGCGACATTAGGCGGTGTTATGAGACATTCGCGAAGGGTCTTAAAGGCTTTTTGTTCCTCTTCCCCCCATTCAAAATTACTGTTTTTATTTTCTTCTTTCGTTATTACTGTTACTTTTTTTCCTTTTTTGTTAACTCTGTTTTTTGTTTTTTTTGTAAGCTCAATTAACGGGTGGGCTATATCTGCAAAATTTTTTATAAAACGCCTGTAATAAGATGCAAGTCCCAAGAATGATTGTATTTCTACTATGGTTTTCGGCCTTTCGTAATTTTTTAGTCGCTCAATTTTTTCTGGATCAGGGGTGATTCCACTTGCTGAAATTACATGCCCCAAATACTGCACGGATTCACACATAAATTTACATTTTGAGGGGCCAAGTTTTAGATTAGCTTCTTTTAATAGATTGAAAATTCTTTCCAAGTTGTGGAGATGTTCCTCCTTGGTTTTCGAAAAAACTATAATATCGTCCAGATAGACTAAACAGATTTCGCCAATCACTGAGCGTAACACAAAGTTCATTAAACGTTGAAATGTCCCCGGTGCATTCGTCAATCCAAATGCCAGTCGGTTCCACTCGTACAAATTATTATCAACTATAAAAGCAGTTTTTTCCTTGGAACTCTCATCCATTTCAATTTGCCAATAGCCTGATGCTAAATCAAGTGTACTGAAGTACTGCTGTCCATGAAGTAAGTCGAGGACATCATCAATTCTGGGTAGCGGAAACGAGTCTTTTTTTGTTATCTGGTTTAGTTTCCTGTAATCTATGCACAATCTAATCCCCCCACTTTTCTTTTTTACTAAAATTACGGGTGCTGCCCATGGGGACACGGACGGCTTTATTATTCTATTAACTAATAACTCTTGCAAAATACTTTCTAATTCTTTTTTATTGTTGTTGTGAATCCGATAGGGTCTTAATCGTATGGGTCCTTGTCCTTCCGTGTTAATGTGGTGTTTAACTAGTCCTGTTTTTCCTAATTCATCTGCTTTAGATGCGAACATTGAAGATTTATTTTTTCAAAATTTAATCAAAGAAGTTCGGTCTGCTTCTGCCATTACTGGAGGTAAGTTTTCACTAAAATCTAATTCGATAGAAGATTGTTCTTCTGTCCCACAAAAGTTAATGCACTCTTTTTCTGTTCTTCCGAATTCCATTCTTCCAATTACTTGGAATTTTGGTATGGTTATCGGTTAGTTGGTTTCGTTAATTAAAACTACGGAGAAAACTGTCAAATCGTTAACACTGCAGACGAAGGGGTCCACTCGTAACCCGCTGTGTAATCCCGGCCCTCTTTCTAAATAACATGTGATATTCAGAGGAAGTTTTCCGCCTTCCCCTTCGGATTCAACGACAGTGGCGCTAAAGGGCATGATCGTGATCCTCTGTCTTGTGATTATGGCTGGCGAAGAGGCCGTGTCTTCTTTGACCCGGTATATTGTTCTCTCGCTCCCATCTATAATAAATTTGTGCTCATATAAAGCGTCTAAACCTAAGATACAATCTTCGTTGATGCTATCCACGACAATGAAATCCTGCAGAAGATCATCGCCTAATACATTCATTTCGAGGGTAACTGTCCCTCTTGTTCTAAGTCTAGTGTTGTCCACACCAAAGAGTTCTACCGGGGCATCAGTACTATAGTTTTTGATTTGATTTCCAATTCGTTGCAAAATTTCCGTTTTTATCAAGCTTCTACCCGCACCGCTATCCAAAAGGGCAAAAAAATGTGTGCCACCGACTTGTAGTCTTAGTCGGGGTATTTTATTTTTTCTACTTTCTCTGACTTCATTAACATTTTGTCGGGGCTTCGGACAAGGTCCACCTTTATTCCCAACATTACGAAAGGTGGTTTTTAGTTTCCATGTTCAAAAGGGTTCAATTGGCCTGAGTTATTTTGCAGTGGAGGGCCGTATGTTTGATTAGGTTTTGGTTGTGGGTCTGGGCATTCACGCTGTACATGTCCATTCTGTTTGCATTTAAAACATCTAGGACCCCCTGGGCCCCAACTACACATCGCTGTTAGATGCGTATTGGTTTTGCAATATGCACAATATTTTGGACCTGGTTGATTCCAGCCGGTTTGGTTATTTCGGTCACTTTGGGATGGTTGCTTTTGTCCGAATTGACCTTCTTTATTTTGTTGTTGAAATCTTTAAGGGTTTTGTTCAAATTGAATATTGCAGTTCTGTGTTAGTTGGGATTGCGGCATGGATCGAGTAGGGAAACCAGCTTGGGCTTGAAAAGCGGGCTGGGGATGAAAACCGGTTTGGGAACGGAAATTTGTTTGGGTCTGTGCTTGTACGACTTTATTCAATAATTTAGCCGTTTCCTGGTTTTGCAGCATTAACTCACTCATTAATTGCTGATTATTTTTTAGCGTTACTTCTAATTCTGCTAATTTTCCTTTAATTTCGCTTGAAGGAGATGCATTCGAATTTGATGCGACAGCATTAATGAATTCTACGTTTCGTCTTCCTAATTTAGCTTCATTTAAGACGGCCGCACAATTCTCCATTGCTTTTATCAAACTATCTAGATTCTTAAATTCTTTAAAGCTCATTCGTTCTCGAAGATTGTTTTTAAGTCCCCCCAAGAATTTGTCCATTATCAGCTGTTTTCTCATTTTAAGGTCTACCAATTTCCCCTCCCTTGTTGGGTAAGCAAATGAAAAAAGTTTTTGTATGCGACACGCGTAATCCCTAATTGATTCTCCAGGGTTTCGTATGCAATTGCTGTATTCGGTCAAGTAAATTTTTCTACTATCTCCTCCATGATACCGGTCTTGTAAGCATTGCTTTATTTTTGAGATCTCCTGCGCCTCTTTTGGATAGCGTAACTGAAAAGTCGTTACGCAGTCGGTCGCTGAACCAAAAAGTTTAGAGCAGAGCAACTTTATTTTCCTTCCCTCTCCAAACTCTGAAGTATTCATTACTGCATCAAAATGTTTGATCCAGTCCTCAAATTTCGTCGAAGCTAATCCATTAAAGGCTGGTACTTGAGCCAAGAGGGAGACCGTCTTTTGTTGTTGATTTAATAATAGCTTTTGGCTTAAATAATAGCTTTGACTTGTATCTATTGGGCAAGATTTCTCGCTTGTTTTTTCTTTTTGCTCTTCCTTAATTTCGTTCATTGATTTCACTATCTGTTTTGCTGCGGCTTTGGCGCCTGCGTGCGCTTCTTCCTTTGAAGCTCCTCCCGCTTTCATGCAACGGTACATGTGATCATAGTGGCTTTGATAATTCATTCTGGGTATTTTCTCTCCCAGTAGCTTCTTCCCTGTCTTGATGGATTGATCTAACTGTTTTGGATAGCTAGGAGCTATCGGCTTGTTTCTTTCTGTTTTTATTTCTCTTTCTTTTAAGCTCTTTTCTTTCCCTATTTGATGGACTGGATTGCCGTCCTCCTTCTCTTCTGCCGTGAGATTCTCGTTATCTTCTTTTACCTCTTCTTCACTATCTATAGAGCTATCGCTTTCGTCCTCCTCTTCCGTTGCTGAATCTTTCTCTTCCATCAATTTTGTTTCTTTAATTTCTGCAGATTTTTGGGTCTGTAAACTCTCTTCTTTCTGAATCACCTGTGCTTTGTGCTTGTTACGACTACTCCACCGAGTTGGTGGCTGTCCCTTAATGTGTGCCTTACGTGCCTTTCTTTTTGGTTTGCTTAATTCTGCCTGATTTTTATCTTCCTCGTCTACTTCTGGTAATTCTTCTTCAGATTTTGACTCCACGACTTCATTTTCTTCGACCTCAGATAGGTGAGGGTAAAGTCTCCCAGTAGGGGGAGGTGTTCGTCTTAATGCTTTCCCTTTTGAATTTTCCCAATGAGTGTCGTCTGCTGCTTGTTCGTCTTCTCTTGGCACTTCTTCGTCGGTTTTGTATTCTGTTTCTGAACTGCTTGTTTGATGGTCTTCCGACTCGCTATTGTCTTGCCCCTCTGATTTTGTTTCTCCAACTTTCGGCGTTCGCTTAAATTGTTTAGGGGATAATGTGTTTAAGACTGCCTTCCCAATGTTTTTCATAAAGGCTGTTGTACCTAATTTTTCTTTAGTGGTTTCTGACATTCCGCCCAAAATAAAATTATCCGTTCGTTTTTTTTTTTTTTTTTTTTTTTTTTTTTTTTTTTTTTTTATTTTAAGAAGATTGATGAAATGACAGGGAAGCAGTCGAACCGCTATCCATTGTAAAAATTATTTCAAAAGATTGGCAGAGTGTGCTGTGAGTCACAAAACTGCTATGAATTGTGAAAAAAAAAGATTGTAAAAAAAAGATTGTAAAAAAAAGATTGGCAGAGTTGGCTGTGAGTCAACAAAACTGCTATGAATTGTGAAAAAAGATTGTAAAAAAGATTGGCAGAGTTGGGTGTGAGTCAACAAAACTGCTATAAATTGTGAAAAAAATATTGTAAAAAAAGATTGGCAGAGTTGGCTGTGAGTCAACAAAACTGCTATGAATTGTGAAAAAAAAGATTGTAAAAAAAGATTGGCAGAGTTGGCTGTGGGTCAACAAAACTGCTATACAAATGTGTAGTGCACAATATTCCCCCAGCTTTATATAATGGTGGGTTATTTTCTTCTGCTTTCGTTTAACATAGTCAAAAGAAAGTCTGTCGATCGGCCCGTACGCATTTTTCTGAAAGCCAGAAAATTACTCGTTAGCCAATCCCTATCCGACTGACAAGATTCACGCCGTGTTACTACGTTCGCTAAACCTTTCGAAAGCCGCTTCGAGATGACACAAGGAGCGGTAAACCTTGTTCATTCGGTACCCACCACACGAGGGTTCTGGAGACAAAAATAAATAAACGTCGTTGGCTGTGAATTTTTACATCCAATAAATTGGAGTTCGCACCTGACGTGATTTGTGAAATACAATACGTTTGAAGGATAATATAGCATGCAAGTTCAGATAAATCGCTGCCACCAGTGTAATAGTTTCCGCGCGTGACTGCGTAGACTATTAACGACAAATTTAGAGGTTTAATGTAATTTCTGTATTTACCGCAATGAAAGTACACCGAAACACCGTGAGGAAGAATGCAGCATGATGATGAAGCACAGGACAGGGGTTCTAGTACACTGAAGAACAGGAATAACACACAAGTTAAGGGAAGAATGGTCCGTCTAAGAATCTACTTGTTTCTGCTTTTTTGGTCCTATTTGTTACATTTCTTAGAGGTCAAAATGAAAAGGAAGCAGTGTATGGTCTACTCTTGGCCTTGCCCTAGCGACAAGTAAGGGGGAACATTCTAGACTAGCTAGATGGGTTTCCGATTGGAGGTCACGAAAAGAAAATCGTTCCCACGGTCAACTCCCCGCATTGCTTTGTGACAATAACAGGGGCTACCCTGAGAACGTTGAACTCTCAAGGTTCTTTGCAATCTGGGAGATCAATTCCTTACACTTAAGAGATCCCGGGGATACCTTTGAGTGTAAACTCAACGCATTGCCTCTTTGCAACAATTCCAACTTTGCGATTCTGCCACCTTGAGATACGTTGCTGTGTTGCCATTATCAATTGATCAATCAATGGATTCAAAGAAAAGACACCGATGGCAAGAGACGTGACTGCTGCTACGACGTCTGAAAACAGAGCTTCTTTGAAGTTTGCACAGAAAAATTTTCATATTAGTTACGAGAACTCGTGGAACCGTTACTAATCGTCAATCTTATATTTCCATCCATTTACTGAACGTGCCAGGGATCGAACCTGGAATCTCCTGCTCCGTAGGCAGGCGCCTTATCCATTGGGCCACACATCCTTTGACTATTACTGATTGATGAAGGAAACAGTTGCACGAAGGGCCATCACAGGATTTTAACAAGTGAAAATGAAATTTATTTCTATAGTTTTCAACACATTTTGAATATTTTGAATCGATGTACCACAGCATTTCGCAAAGTGCCACAGGCAGAGTGAGGGGAGAATCTTCCCACTTTGCAGGTTTGTTCCACTATGCGGATCCCCATAATAATAGCACTGAACTGATTTAGCAACCTGGGTAGGTCTGCTATAGCTAAAATCCCGACTAGCATGGGTAGACCGTATAGAGCTCAAGACTTTGATTGTACTACATTTGCCAAACCTGGGTAATTGCAAGAAATAGAAGAATTGGCTTCAGTCATTGCAGCAGGAAGAAGTGTTGTACAAAAGACCGCGCTTAGTCATCGCTTAAGAGATCCCGGGGATACCTTTGAGTGTAACCTCAACGCATTGCCTCTTTGCAACAATTCCAACTTTGCGATTCTGCCACCTTGAGATACGTTGCTGTGTTGCCATTATCAATTGATCAATCAATGGATTCAAAGAAAAGACACCGATGGCAAGAGACGTGACTGCTGCTACGACGTCTGAAAACAGAGCTTCCCTGAAGTTTGCACAGAAAATTTTTTATATTTGTTACAAGAACTCGTGGAACCGTTACTAATCGTCGATCTTATACTTGCATCCATTTACTGAACGTGCCAGGGATCGAACCTGGAATCTCCTGCTCCGTAGGCAGGCGCCTTATACATTGGGCCACACAACCTTTGATTATTGCTGATTGATGAAGGAAACAGTTGCACGAAGGGCCATCACAGGATTTTAACAAGTGAAAATGAAATTTTCCCTGAGGGTATATATGTATATATACCGAAGGACTATAACAATTTTAGGGTGTGGGGTATAGGGGGTAGGGTAGTAGTAGTAGATCTCAGAAGGTTTAATGTCCATTATGTATTTCCATATACGTTTCTTCCCTGAATGACCAATCGTCCCCAAATTTTGTTCAAAATTCTGTCAAAATTTTATACGTGGTATAGTGGTTTTTTCATTTGATTCTATAACAGTTTAAAAAAATTAATTTGCGTAATTGTTACCTAGCTGGTTGCCGAATCCTAGGCAGTGAATTCGCTTTTGTTTGCGTAACCTTATAACTGTCAATGCATTGCAGTCAGTGCAGAAGGCTGTATAACAGTCACTAAACAGTAAGTTTTTTCTTTAACAAAATGTTTTAAACAGTAGATTTTTATATATTTTTTTATATTGCAGTAGTAAACATGCTGCCAGAACGGAGACTATGGAGAAGAAAGTTACACAGCGACGATAAATTATTTTTGATGCTATATTCACATGTATGTGTGTGATAGCTCAGCGGTAAGAAGTTGGGCTCATAACACCAAGATCAATAGATCAATACTATTTGAAACACAAAATTTATTTAGTTTTTTCCTTTTTATGCGTATATTTTGTTAAATTTTTAAGTCGCTTAGTATGTCTTAAACTTAAACTATCCTAAGTAATATTTATATGGTTACATTCCCTGAAATTGCTTTTACAAGACAATTTAATTTGTTGTCTATTTTTGAGGAAAAATCTTCGTCTAATTCACGATTGCATTCTCATTTTTTTTATAGATTCAGCACAAAATTTGTCATTTTGTCCTCTTTAACTGATCAAGAGGGTATAGCTCAGTGGTATAGCATTCTACTGCCCTTGTGCTTATTATTAATGTAATAAATGACACTAAGTGAATGAACTTACGGATCATGGAATTTCAAAGACTTTGTATACTCAAGAAATACTTAATCAATTGATTTATTTCTGAAATTGTACGTACGGTTATTGAAGCACACCATGTTTCTCATTTAGATCTAATTTCTTTTCTACCAAGAAACCAAATTAGCTGTTGTGTAAAGTCTGTTTATTTTATTCAATGTGATCAAGCATCGAAATCGGATTCCTTGCCGTTTTTGAACACAAACTTTCTGCTATTATTCTGTATGCTTAATAAAATTAGGGAAAGATGAGCGAATAGTGAAAGCAATTTTGAAATACAAGATCCCAAAACAGATCAGCTTAGCTTATCAACGCGAGCTTCATGTCCAATACTAATCAAATTAAAAAATATTTGATAGATTCAGCACAAAATTTGTTATTTTGTCCTCTTTTTAACCGATCAAGGGGGTATAGCTCAGTGGTAGAGCATTCGACTGCAGATCGAAATGTCCCCAGCTCAAACCTGGGTACCCCCTTGTGATTATAATTGATATAATAAAAAAATTGAGTGAATAAGCTTACGGATTGTGGAATTTCCTAAACTATATGTACTCAAGAAATACTAAAAAAATTTAGTTATTTCTGAAATTGTAAGTACGGTTATTGAAGCACACCATGTTTCTCATTTAGATCTAATTTCTTTTCTACCAAGAAACCAAATTAGCTGTTGTGTAAAGTCTGTTTATTTTATTTAATGTGATCAGGCATCGAAATCGGATTCCTTGCCGTTTTTGAACACAAACTTTCTGCTATTATTCTGTATGCTTAATAAAATTAGGGAAAGATGAGCGAATAGTGAAAGCAATTTTGAAATACAAGATCCCAAAACAGATCAGCTTAGCTTATCAACGCAGGGCTTCATATCTAATTCTAATCAAATTAAAAAATATTTGATAGATTCAGCACAAAATTTGTTATTTTGTCCTCTTTTTAACCGATCAAGGGGGTATAGTTCAGTGGTAGAGCATTCGACTGCAGATCGAAATGTCCCCAGTTCAAACCTGGGTGCCCCCTTGTGATTATAATTGATATAATAAAAAAACTCAGTGAATAAGCATACGGATTATGGAATTTCCTAAACTATATGTACTCAAGAAATACTAAAAAAATTGAGTTATTTCTGAAATTGTACGTACGGTTATTGAAGCACACCATGTTTCTCATTTACTTCTAATTTCTTTTCTACCAAGAAACCAAATTAGCTGTTGTGTAAAGTCTGTTTATTTTATTTAATGTGATCAAGCATCGAAATCGGATTCCTTGCCGTTTTTGAACACAAACTTTCTGCTATTATTCTGTACGCTTAATAAAATTAGGGAAAGATGAGCGAATAGTGAAAGCAATTTTGAAATACAAGATCCCAAAACAGATCAGCTTAGCTTATCAACGCAGGGCTTCATGTCCAATTCTAATCAAATTAAAAAATATTTGATAGATTCAGCACAAAATTTGTTATTTTGTCCTCTTTATAACTGATCAAGGGGGTATAGCTCAGTGGTAGAGCATTCGACTGCAGATCGAAATGTCCCCAGTTCAAACCTGGGTGCCCCCTTGTGATTATAATTGATATAATAAAAAAACTCAGTGAGTAAGCTTACGGATTATGATATTTCCTAAACTATAAGTACTCAAGAAATACTAAAAAAATTGAGTTATTTCTAAAATTGTACGTACGGTTATTGAAGTACACCATGTTTCTCATTTAGATCTAATTTCTTTTCTACCAAGAAACCAAATTAGCTGTTGTGTAAAGTCTGTTTATTTTATTTAATGTGATCAAGCATCGAAATCGGATTCCTTGCCGTTTTTGAACACAAACTTTCTGCTATTATTCTGTATGCTTAATAAAATTAGGGAAAGATGAGCGAATAGTGAAAGCAATTTTGAAATACAAGATCCCAAAACAGATCAGCTTAGCTTATCAACGCAGGGCTTCATGTCCAATTCTAATCAAATTAAAAAATATTTGATAGATTCAGCACAAAATTAGTAATTTTGTCCTCTTTATAACTGATCAAGTGGGTATAGCTCAGTGGTAGAGCATTCGACTGCAGATCGAAATGTCCCCAGCTCAAACCTGGGTGCCTTCTTGTGATTATAATTGATATAATAAAAAAACTGAGTGAATAAGCTTACGGATTATGGAATTTCCTAAACTACATGTACTCAAGAAATACTAAAAAAATTGAGTTATTTCTGAAATTGTACGTACGGTTATTGAAGCACACCATGTTTCTCATTTAGATCTAATTTCTTTTCTACCAAGAAACCAAATTAGCTGTTGTGTAAAGTCTGTTTATTTTATTTAATGTGATCAAGCATCGAAATCTGATTCCTTGCCGTTTCCCGGCAACTCAGGGTAAACAAACCTGCCTTTTCTGCCAGGCCGCGTTCACCGGAAAGAAAGGCTCCAAGTTCTGTAGCAAAGCGTGCTATCATGATTTGCAGAAGGCTAACTGCAAACAGTCCTCCCAAATCGCCAGTTGCCTTATCCAGGGATCAGCTCCAGATATTGGTGATCAGGAAATATTCTCCACCCCGAATGTCAGACCCCAGTCTAAACGTCCGTTGTCAGCTGACAGCAGCATAGAGGAGACTCTCTCAGAACCTAAGAAGCTGCGTTATGAAGATCTTACCAGCATCACAGAAGACAAGGAGCTTTCCCACCTTGACTCTCTCAGCAAGGATGTCATCAGTGCGAAACTTGGCGCCGCTCTTGATTTTGTCCGACTTCAACATGAACGCATTACCAAGTTAGAATCGGAGCTGTTGAACGCCAAAATTGCCTTTGCTAATTCCGTCATCGCCCAATTCAATTCTCAACAAACAACTTTTTCGAATAGTCAAGCTCCTCCTACTCCGGGACTCACAACAAGGCCGTCCTATGCCCAGGCAGCTAGAGTGCAGCATGCCCCAGTCTTGGTTGCAAACTTTGCAAAAGGCTGTGCCCCAGCAGATCGTGTCTCCCTGGAAAAGATGGAGCAACTTCTTGACTCTCACGTTGGCGGACCCGTGCCGTCATCCGTGCGGCAAAAAGACAGTACCGTTTTTGTCCGTCTGAACAACCCTGCTGACATCGACCGTGCAAAAACCATCCTGGAGTCCAAACAAAACTCAGATCGTAACAGTATGTTTTCGTCTATTTCTCGGTCGCCTAAACTGTATCCTGCTGTTGCTTTGTTTGTTGACCTCGATCTGCTCCCTGGTCTAAAAAATGAGCTGATCTTAAGGAACGCGGCCTTCAAAGGCAAAATTGACTCCGTCACTCAAATTTTTAAAAAACCTGGGTCGAACAAAGGCCACGTAAAAATCTTCTTTAACAACCGTGAGACCAGAGATGTTGCCCTGTTGGCAGGTGAAGTTGACTTTTTTAACACAACCGCCCGTCTGGTGGAAGTGTTGCTGGACAGAGAGGTCCGGCGTTGTTTTAATTGCCAAGGCTACGGCCACTCTCAGGCTTCTTGTCGCTCCACCTCCCCTCGCTGTGGTAAATGTGCTGAGTCTCACCGCACCAGAGACTGTACGGGTATCACGAAAAAGTGCGCCAATTGCTCGGGGGCCCATGAGGCCGGTGATAGATTTTGCAATGTGCAAATGAAAGCAGTAGCTAGGTACCGGATAAGACTTGAGCGTAACTAATGCTTGGTAGCCCCTACTACGTTAGTACCCCGACCGTCTTCTCTGCCCCCGCCTCTAACTTCAAATGTATGCAGGTGAATTTACGACATGCTAAGGCAGCTTCTGCGTCTCTAGCAGAGGTTGTTTTAGAAAACAACCTGGACATCATTCTCATTCAGGAACCCTACGCACGCAACTTCGATTCCCCGACCCTCGTTGACATTCCGCCAGGTTATGTGGCGTTTCACTCCCTCGATCGCGAACATGCGTACGGTGCCGTAATCTTGGTTCGTCTATCTCTTGCTGTCTCTTGTCGTGCCGTTTCCCGCAGTTCCCTTAACCACGTGGCTGCCGTAGACCTTCATTCTTGTGGTAAGACATTCCGCTTTATCTCCATGTACGTTCGACCCTCATGTCATGATTCGTCCAACGTTTTTCGCTCAGTTTTCCGCTCCCTACTTACCCCCCTAACTGTGATCGGAGTTGACTCAAACGTAAAAAGCAGTCTGTGGAACAGCGTAACTACAGACAGGAAAGGGATGGACCTTGAGGAGATCCTCCTAGTGTTCAAACTCAATGTCCTAAATCGCAACCGCAGCAACGAAATTCTCGTAGAGCATTTGGCGGCAATATTTTTAGGTCTTTCTTGAGGCCGCAGGCATAGTGAATAACGAGCTTCTCTATGTGACTACTAGATGGCGCCCCCGCTCGGGTTGGCCCGCGAACCCGGCGGTTCAACCCCTCGCCCGGTCCGTACAAAATATTCCTCGGTGGGTCGAGTTGGGTTTTTTTTTTTTTCTTCAGCCCGGGCTGTGGCCCGGGTTTTCATGGCCCGGCCCACAGCCCTACCTCGAACCACTCTATATATTTAAAAGGTGGTATGTTCATTTTTTAACTGTAATTTAAATTAAGGAAATAAAGAAGTGGTTTTCGACTATCATAGCGCAACAAATAAAAAAACGTTTCGATGCTTGGTAATTAACGCTTTTATATTATTACACTTCCATTGAAATACAAATCAGCGTATTGGAGAACAAATCAGACGAACTTCTGTTCTATAATTTTTTTCCTGCTGGGACCTTTCCTCGTCCTTTCGGTCTTCCAGGCAACCTTCCATTTCCTCGTCTTGTTCCTCTTGTTTTTCCCTGTGTTTGGAAAGGCGCAGATAAACGTCTGACCTTTACGCATGGCTCAATTGCCAATTTGGGGTCTTTATTAAAAACGAGATATTTTATAAGAGAAGCAGCCGCAGTACCCGCCGTACCATCTGCCACCCGCTTCAATGTCGTTTGCGGAGGAATTCCAGAGTTGCTTGGCCCAAATATTTCCCCTTCTGATTGTACCGTAGAGAAGTAAATACTAAAATAATCAGAATTTTAGTTGAAAGAAGACTGATATAAATTATACCTTCGCGGTGTTGATAATTGGGAGACGAAGACCTTGTGCTGGATGGTGAAAGAGGAGCGGAGGAAAGAGGTGATAAATTATTTCTCTCATTTTGCAATGTCAGCAAACTGTCCACATCTGTACACACCATTGAAAAATCAATAATTTAAACACAACCTGAGTGGAAATAATATTATCTTTGTTGTTACCTTCGTGGCAATTTGGTGAAGGATATTGCTTTGCATTTTTCGACGGAGGAGTATATTTTGTACTACACTTCACCTGTTTCTCCATTTTGTTATTTTCTTCTTCTTCTTCTTCTTCTTCTTCTTCTTCTTCTTGATCTTTTTTTCTTCTTCTTCTTTTTCTTGATCTTCTTCTTTTTCTTGATCTTCTTCTTTTTCTTGATCTTTTTCTTCTTCTTGATCTTCTTCTTCTTCTTGATCTTCTTCTTCTTCTTTTTCTTCTTCTTCTTCTTCTCCTGCTCTCTCTTTAGATGATTTCATTTTATTGTTTCCTGTCCTTTCATCTTTTTCTCTTTCGACTTTTTCTTTTTCCTTTAAAATTTTAAAAATTTTTTAAGCACTAATAATTGCAAAATTTATTAGCATAATGCTTTTTCTACCTCTTTCAATGGAGTTTTTCTGCTCATGATTCTCGAGGAGTACTGATTCATTTTCATGTTCGATAGTTTTCTTCTTTGCTAAATTATATTATGAATGTTAGCACAGGTATAGAAGTAACTAGAAAACATGAAAACCTGTTCTATTTCTTTTGCTGGCTCCTTTTTCAATGAAGTTTCTCTGCTTTGGATTGTCATGAAGTAGTGATTCATTGTCTTGGTCGATTACTTTCTTCAGTCCTAAATTAGAATACAAATGTTAACACAGCTATAAAAATTTTCAGGAAACAAGAAATACCTCTTCTTCTCTCTTGCTGGCTCTCTCTTGCCATATGCCCTTTTCTTCACACAACTTCTGTCTTTTCTCTGAAAAACATAATTTTAATTTAAAAACAATTTCTAATTTGAATACACTAGCAAAAAAGCAACCTTGTTTTTTGTTCCAATGTCGAACCCAAAGTTGATCTATAAGAATGCCATCTTCTGATTGGGCAAACTGAATTCCCCCACCACTGGCTAAAACATATTTGGTATGTTGGGTTCCGTTGGGATAACGAATTAAACATACAACTGAAGCATTGAAGTTCTCAGCCATTTCATCTATTTTGGTGTAGATACTCTTGTGGCAGTGGGACTTCCTCCTGTCAAGGTTGTTTTGTTCGTGGTTACCCAAAGAATTCCAATAGTTTTGCCATTCGATAGTTTTCCATGGTTTATTTCGATTAGGTACTTCCTTTTTTCCTTTAAAGGATTCCTGTAATAATATAACATAATTATTTTAAGTAGGCATACGTAACCAAATTAATGACAAATAAATTACTTTGAACTGAGAAATTCTGATTCGATCTTCTTTGTTCTTCTGTTTAATTTGTCTCCCCATTATATTTTTCATGTGTTGTAATTCTTTTTTCCTTTGTGCCATGGCTTCATTTAGCCTCTTTTCAGCTAGATCTGTTTCATCGTGAACAATTTCAGAATTGCTGAGTGAATGTGAATCTTCCATGTTTGACTGTGAATGCCAAAAAAATCTGCATATGAATCAAACATAAACAGTCAGTAAAAGTTACGAAATGATACAAAAACTGTATGTGTGTACTTACAGCTTGTTCAACGAGTTGCAGTCAAGAACTATGACAGGATCAATGTACTTTGTTCTGTGAGTAAATTTTCAAGAAGTGCAAGTCATATGACACAGATTATTGGCTCATCAGACATTACATTGAATAGGTAATGTAAAAGGTAGTATTTCAGCTCTGCAATGAGTAATCAGGAGTATTATTATTAGCTTTGTTTAAACTATGATGTAATGGGTTGTATGCATCAATATATAACTGGTCAGAATTTCTTTACTTTGTTATTTGATAAATGAAATATCATAATTAATATTTAATATCAGATGTGGTAAAATAACAAAAATTGGACTGGATAACCAGCTCCCCAACACGTCACATCAGTATTCAGAAAAAATGTCAAATTAAACAAAAGATGTGGCACAATAAAAAAATGGGACTGGATAACCAGCTCTACCCCAAAAATAACATTCGGTTCAATAAAAATAAATGAGACCGGATTACCTTCTTTAATGTAACGCATATTATTTAACACCAACGAAAAAGCCACGCGACTGCTTAAAAAAGCAAAAAAAAGTAGCAGACAACTTTCCACATTTCTGTCACTAGGGAGCACAATGTAAGTTCGGGGTCGCTTAATTTTCCCTCCGCTAGATGTCAGCATAGCTTGACAAAGTAGCTTGAAAAAATAGCGCCGGAAAATAGATAGGTGCCGGGTTGAGGTTGAGGGTTGAGGTGCTGGGTTGAGGTTGAGGGTTCAGGTGCTGGGTTCAGGTGCTACTTATGGCACTAAAAACGTGCCATAGGCGACTGGTCACACGAGTAACGCGAGTCCGTTTTTTCAGCGCTTATCGCTGGTCCGTCCGCTATTTTTTGCGGCTCATTATAAGCGAAAAAAAATCCATTGAAATTTGTTGCGCTACATCTAACGCTATCTAAGCGCGCGTGGCACTAGCGATTTGTTTGCGATAAAGTAGCACGCGATGCGCTATATTTAGCGCAATATTCGTATTTCATTGTATTATTTACGAAACGCGCAAGCGGTTCGTTAATTTTAAAAAAATCGACGAATAAAATGTTGCGAAAGGGAAAACGATTGCGGCCAATGGACGAGAAGAGCGTGCCTGTACATGATATAAGCGCTTGTCGCGAGTCCGTTGGCTATATTATTAGCGCTAATCGTCGCCCTTCCACTGTTTTATACGGCTCGCTGCTCGCGGCCAAACATTTTAAATTGTTAGCGTTAGATCTAGCGTTCTCTATGCGCGCATTTCGCTAATAATTAACTTAAGATTAACTTGCGCGAAATGCGTAAAATTTAGCACATTGAATTTCATTACATAATTTACAAACACAAATAAGCAGCAAAAATAAATATGTAGCGCGAAAAATAATTAAGTCAAATATTACGCGCTAGATCTAGCGCTGTGTAAGCGCGTATGGCACTAGTGATTTACCTGTGATAAACTACGAGGCGCTAAATTTAGCGCAATACCTTTTATAATATATACGCAAAAATAATAAGGTAAAATATTTTTCACTAGAACAAGCTTTACTAAGAGCGCAGGAGGGTGCTAATCATTAAGTTGCGCACGATAGTATCAATTGAGCGCAAATTATTTCATGGTATAATTTACGAAACGCGCAAGCCCTAAAATAAAAATTTAGCCCTTATTAAAGCGTATTGTTTTAAATTTAATTAACCGGGCGCATATCTAGCAAATATTTGGCTTAATATTATTGCGCTAGTTTTTCACCGTTTAATTCCGGGCTGGTCGGACTGCCCCTTGTCGACGACACCCAGAGTAGCTGATCGTTAGCGACCCGTCGTTCCTTTATAGCCGTATGCCCTTGCTGTCCAATAAATTGAAGATGGCCCACCTCCAACACCGGCAGCGGCTACTGGCTCGCACCACATAGACGGAACATTTGAAAAACTCAGCGGCCACCGCTCGCAGCCATTTGCTATTGAGAGCGAAAAGAAGGCGCTTCCCAGTTCCCAGATACATCTGGCTAAAAAAAATATCCGCAAACCATGCTAAGTCACCTGAGTTTTTGATATTTTTCACCTCGTTGGCGCTGGCCAACAGCGGCTACTCCAGCTCGAACCGCTTCCGGTGTTGAAGGTGGGTCATCTTCAATTTATTTATTGAGCAGCGAAGGCATATATGCGTCCGTAAATAGGAAAAGCCGTCAAAGATGGGCCGCTGTTCATATGGGACAGATCAATCGCCAACAAATTCATCAGTTTATATTCTGGGTGTCGTCGACAAGGGGCAGTTCGGCCAGCCCGGAATTAAACGGCAAAATATAAACGCAATTTATTTCAGCCGAGAATTTTCCTTCAATGAAATTTTATGTGATGCGCATTATTCAGCGCTAAACATTTATTTTAGCGCTTGCGCGTTTCGTAAGTCATATGATAGAAAAAATTGGCCTAAAATCAACGCATCGTAGTCCAGTGATCTATAGATCACTAACGTCATACGCGCAACGATATCGCTATATCCAACGCAAACCATTTGACATTTTTCGCCAAACGAGCCGCCTAAACATTGGCCAAGCGACGATTAGCGCTAAGATAGAGAACGGACTCGATAGCGACTAGCGCTAATATAATAGACGGACGCGCGCAACTAGTCAAGTGGCCGCAATTGTTTTTTTGTCGCAACTCGTTAAATAACCGAAGCGCTGGCACGTTTTATAAATAATGCGATGAAGTGAATTGCGCTAAATATAGCGCTTCGCGCGCAAGTTTATCAAAACTACATCACTAGCGCCATGCGCGCTTAGATAGCGCTAGATCTAGCGTGAAACATTTAATATAATTATTTTTCGTGCGAGCCGCTAAAAACAACGGGCGATCGACAACGCAAAAATAACGCAAGGCGCCGCGATAAGTGCCGAAATAACGAAAGGGCACGCCCTACTCGCCCAACTAGTCGCCGCAATTGTTGGTTTACTTTGCACGTCCGTTTAATTAAATTTAGTGCAATGCGTGATATGTAGCGTTAAATATTGATTTTAGCGCTTGTTCTTTTCGTAAATTATATGATGGAATGAATTGCGCTAAATTGATCCTTTTTTGCGCAATTTAATAAAAAGTGCCCTGCGCTCTTAGTAGAGCTTTTAGTGCGAAATATTTAACCTCATTATTTTCGCGTAGATACCCAACTGTTACAGCGGACGGGCTGCACTAAGCGATCAAATAGCGGACGGCGCGCGCTATTCGTCCAACCAGTCGCCGCAATGGTTTTTTTGTGTCTCAGTGATGTTATTTGTCTACGCATACGGCGTTTTGGCAGGCGATTTCCGTCGGTGAGCTGGTGTAGAATTTGCCGTTGCATTCAGACCCTACGTTTTGATCGTCTTCGCAATCGTAATGACGTGGGCCACGTCTGGTTGTGGTGAATGCTGTGGTCGTTGCCACATTCAGCTCCCCGTTCGTAATATGTTGCTCTACACTTGCCGGGATTTGTAGGAACCGGGCGAGAACGTCCTCGCTTCGTTTGAGATGATAGGGCTCAGCCGCTCAGCGCTTATCCCTAGCCATCTAGGGGGAGAGTGAATGTGGCTATGTTTTGGACCGCTAGGTGGCTATCCGTTTGAATAACTTTCATGGGTTTTATGTAAAAAAAGGGGGGGAAATGCAAAATAATATTAAAGAATAATTCTAATTATTTCGATTGATTTATTTTGCAATTAAAAGGTAGCATTTTTCATTAAATTAAAAAAAGATCACAGCAAAAAGAAAGCATAGCAACGGTGTTAAGCAGACGACGATAGCAGACTAAGGTTGGATTGACGAAAAAAGTATCTGTATTTCGCTGCTACAAACGGCGCACCAATGCACCATACATTTTTACGTAATTTGTCATGGCAGAAGTAAGTTCATTGAGTGAGTCGGAAAATTATGTGGAAAGTGATTTCGAAACCTCATCAACAGAAGAGAAAAAGAAGAAAAATGTTTATCCCAAGAGGAAAAGAAAGTATCATCATTTATCCGAGCATTTTTCCAAGTCGAAGAACAATGTAAAAGTAAAGTCTAGTTCCACTGCTGGAAAAACTTTTACTTATCTTGGAAAAACTAGGAAGAAAAAAAATTCAACTCTTAGTGGTGATTCCCTTCAACATTCTTCGCAATCCGTACAACAGCCACAAACTGTTTCATCATTCACTACCCATCATTCAGCACATGACATAGCGACTGATGAATTCCCATCAGCTATCAGCCTTGAAGATCTTGGTTACTATGAAAATCCAGTACAATTTTATTTTGGTTATATAAATAAAGTGAAATTGTATCTTTGCAGATAAGCTAAGAAGAGAAGTGAAAAACGACTTAGAAAGCATGCAGGTAAGACAACATCGAACATGGCAAGAACGACAAACATTTGGTGCATGGGGACAGCATGCTAGAAGAAGAATTTTTACAGAATATGTATCAAGACAGCCACTATTTCATTCAAAATGTGACCAGTGTCATGGTGATTTGAACTTCTACGCTGTGAGATGTATGACCTGCAAAAGACACCTTTGCCATCAATGTGATGCAAACACACACTCCAGCATGCCATTTCATCGAAGACTGTTGTGTTCTTGCGAAACCCTGGAAACATTACAGCCCCATCATTTTATCGATGAAGAAGGAAACATTATAACAAAAGGTATCTGTCTAAAAATAAAAATTCAGACACACGTGTTTCTCAACTATTATGCTCTTTTACAGATGTTTGTTTACCATGCTTTGTGCCTCTTAAATGCTGTGATGTAAACTGCCTTGGATCGATGTCGCTTACACCTAATCTCACAGAATCAATCGTGGTTGTCACTGAGCAAGGTAAAAATAACATTCAATGTAGACCGTATTCTAAAGACTATCTAATAATTTAAAAAATAATTGGACAGGTCGGTTTCTGTTAAAGGGAACTAATTTTGTTTGTGATAGTTGCCATACTGTTAGGAAAGCCACTATCGACGACTATATATTTTCTGGTTTTTTCCCTGCAAGTTTATCAGAGAAAGTTACATATCTTTTTTCAGAAGAGGCACTTCTATTAGGGTATCACATTTCCCACAAGTGTCCAGGTTCTTCAAAGAACATGTACGCTCGCACTCTTGAAGACGTATCTAAAGAATATGGACGGGTACGTGACACAAAGCAGTACAATTTATTCAATTGTTATAATTATGATTTGGTTGATTTGGAAGAATGGACCGATTAACGTACCGTTATTTACTACTGCGGAAAGAGAGTGGGAAACCTGTCGCCACTATATTGACCAAGAAGTGCTGAAAAGAGACAAAACTCATTGCCCAAGTTGTGGGAAAGAACCTTTAGTCAGATCTTCTGACGCTATCGTAAAATTGAGGCGCTTAAGCTCGGCTGGAAAAGTGCACAATCCAGAAAACGAAAGAACGTAAGATGCGTGTACAAGAAAACACGACAAAGACTGGTCTTAAGTTTTATTATTTCAATAGAATGGAACAGCCACAGGCGAGGTTTGGAAACTTAGTTATCAAATCCGATACAGAAGTTGAAAATTTCCGTCAAAGGATTTACAACAAAGTTTCTACTGTACGCAATTACATTTCATTTGAAACTACTAGATTTGACATGCTGGACTACGATATGATTAATCATAATTTTATAGGATTTTTAATTCCCATATCTTATTTTGTAGACAAAAAAGAAACAGATGTGTGGGGGTCGGCTTTTAAGGCCGCAAGAGAAGACTCCAATGAACAAAAGAAGTATGACGAGACTGGGCTCGTCGTTAGCTCCTGCAAGCACTGCGTTGTACCATACGCAATCAACATGTTTAAAGGTGAATCGTGGACCCATACTGCATTTATGCACAACGAAGCCATGAAAAGTAACGCCAAATTCTTCTGCTACGACGTGGTATGCCAATACTGGAAATGGATGAAAACAAAAGTGGCTCGTCATTTTCCTGAATACCGTAATCTAACAAGTGAAATGACAGGAATCTTGCCTATCATGCATAAGAATGCACATCAATTGCCATGCAAGGTATTATATCAATAAATTATGAAGCAAAGTCTTCTCTCAAGCTTGAAATATATATGTACAAAACAGATTTTATGGAATCCCCGCTGGACAACTGGAATGGGCTTAACTGGAGGAGAAGAGCACGAGCAAGTTTTCTCCAAATTGTATCTATATGCTTATGTGCAGGGTTGGACCACCGCGGTTAAAATCTACCGCGGTACTACCGCGCGGTAGCGGTAGTACCGCAATCTTTTACCGCGATATGCTTAAAATTTTCACAATTACCGCACTACCGCATGTCATGTATACTACCGCACGGTAGCGGTAGATAAACGCCATCTATCAGCCAGAAAATGAACTATATTTCATTAAAAAATAGATGGCAGCACGCCATTTCCTCAGCCCCTAACGCTTGATGTTCATCTATAAAGTTTGTAATTCTCAATAAAGTTACTGAAAAACGTTTGATTTAACAGATTTAGTCTTTTATCATCATGGGGTAAGTCAAACTTGTCAATTTTATTATTATTGAGTGTAATGCAAGCATCCAAACTTTATTTTAGTCGAGGGAATCGATCCCAGCAAAACAAACGAGGTAAACGCAGTGCACCTGTCAGGAATGAAAATAGTGTTTTGTTACATCAATCAGGTAGTTTAGTAGTTGCAAGTTCTGACTTTACCTATGTAACTGTATTTGAAAAAATTTTTCATTCACAACAAGTTAATCCACCTGATGCAGCACAAATTGATGATGTTGCTGTCGCAGAACCTGCCACTGCGAAGGAAGCTTCAGTACCAGCTTCTACCAGCACTCAATCTGTTCAGCGTGGGCAAACAGTTCATTCAGGTAATACTCCCAAACCTAATCTTTCATATCCTATTATTCATCTTTTTTATTTTAGATACTGAGGTGATGGGCCTTAATGAGTTGGACACTTCTCGTGATGACAGCAATCTATCTTCTTCAAGTCCCAGCAGAGATCGAGAGAGTGACACAAGGAATCCTGAAGATGCTACTAGTGTCCAATCTTTGAAAGGTATATAAAGAATAAATCTAGTCATGTTTCTGTAGATTACTTATTATGGGTTTTGTAGAATCTGATGACATCAAAAGGCTTTCCTACCCACCATCCTTCTTCAAGTTTATTGAGCCCTCGGCGAAAAATGGAAGCTCCCTGTACGCTTGTCAAGTGAAAGATTGTCCCAGAATGGGAAAGACTCTATCGGCGATAAACAACTCTAGAGGAAACTTGCGGGCTCACATCAAAGTATGACGTACTTGGTATGACAACTTGTTGAAGATGGTCGATTTTATGCCTTTTTTGGTCTTTAGACGGTTCATAAGGAACAGCTGGAAAAGTTTAACACACTTTGTAAAGAAATTGATGCTACTAAGTTGATGGGCGTCCAACCTCTTAGGGACCATTCGGATAAAAAGATCGAGACAGATCGTAAGCCAGCCTCCGTGCAGCAGGTCTTGTCTTTTCAAGGGTACCAAAAACTTGTCACACAGAAAAACCTGGATGAATTCATTCCGGTAATTGTTACTGGCATAAGAGAAAGATTGTTGGTAAACTTCATCTATTATCCTTTTACAGGAATACCTTTGTGACGCGGTTCTACCAGTCTATCACACAGAGACAGAAGCCTTCCGGACTTACACCCGTAAATTGCAACCTCGTCTTAAAGTCAGGAACCGTGCATTCTACCGAAAGCAGATCGCCAGTATGTATATAAAGAAGAGAGCTGCTCTTATGAACCAGTTGCGAGGCGCATTGTGGATTTGTACAACTGCCGATGGATGGACTTCTAGGCGGCGGGCGTTCATCGGCATCACTGCCCACTGGATCGCTCCAAACCTGAAAAGGCGTTCCGTATGCCTTGCCGTAAGACGCGTCATAGGAAAGTGTGATTTTGAAATTATTGCCAAGCTCCTAGAAGGTGTGTACGAAGAATACGACATCCTTCACAAATTGACGGCAACGGTGACGGACAACGGAAGCAATTTTGTGAAAGCATTTCGTCTCTATGGATCCTCGTCTCTCCACTCCACCATCGAGAGATCCACTTCGACTCAAAATCAAAATGCGCCTCTAAGGGCAGCTTCATTGGACGTTTTGAACGCGTCCACCTCTAGGACGACTCTGCAGCCAGTAAATGTCAGGTCAAACAGGATGGTACTAGACTAGCAATCAGTTTCTTACAATGTCGGTACTGAATTCTTTTTTTTTAATTTCAAGGTGACCGGAGAAGACAACATCGCCGCTCTTCTAGAAGATGAGCTTTCTGATTTTGAAGAGACCGATGATGAGATCGATTCGTTATCTGATCATAACCATGATAAGGAAAAGGAGGATCAAGGAGAATCTGCAACGGAGCAAGAGAGTGAATCCGAAATTCAAGAAAATACTGATGCTGACATGAATCCAATTTCCTTAACGGCAATCCTAAATAGTGGTATTGACGCAACCAACATTTACATCCTACCACCTCATCGTCGGTGTGCATGCCACACATTAAACCTGATTTGCAAGTGTGACATCTATAAGGATCTAGAACCGGCTCTCAAGAACCTAATGGAGGCAACCGATAAGAAACTGACTGCTATCTGGAATAAGCAAAATCGAAGCTCTAAGGCTTCTGACACGATCATAGAGAGCCTTGGGATGCTCTTTATCATTCATAATGAAACTCGTTGGAATTCTTATTTCAATGCCATGCAACGAGCCAAATACTTCGTCACAAAGAAAAGGACCGAACTTAAAGCACTTTTTGAACAATTCGGGATTGCGTATTTCCGCCCAGCCGAAGAGGAATTCATTCGTGAATACGTCAAAGTGATGGAGCCTATATCAGAAGCATTGAATGTTCTTCAAGCAGACGTCAACATCTCTATCGGTTATTTACTTCCTACGCTTACCATCCTTCTCAATAAGATGGAAAACCTGAAGGAGAAAGGCGGCATCAAGCACTGCAAACCTCTCCTAAACACAATGATCGAATCAGTAAAGCGAAGATTTGCTGAAAGTTTGGCTGACGCAGAGTTGCACATCGCCGCCATGGTACATCCTCTCTTCAAGGCAAAATGGATGCCGGAAGGCGAGGAGCGTGATGCTAAAGTCCAAGGTATTGTAGACGTCTTTCGATCCTTCAAGAACGACCAAGTTGACTTGGAAAATAGGTATCTATACAGTTACACTAATTCCATGATGTAGTGCTGTGTTTGTTAACTTCTTGCTTTAATTTTCATTTTACTAGGAAGCAGTCTTATTCAGCGGCCGATGGTATTCAAAGCGAGGATTCGGACTACAGCCCGCAGAGAAAGAAGACCAAGAAAGATTTCTTCAAATCAATTTTGACAAACACAGTACCAGCGGAATCCAACGAGGTTGATTTGTTCCTTGCCGACCAGTCTACAAAGATAAGCAGCCTGAACAAATACCCAACCATTAAGGCCATATTTATCAAGTACAATGCTGCATTTCCTTCCTCGGCCTCTGTCGAGCGCTTATTCAGCGTTGCAGGAAGGATTTTTACCCCACTAAGGGGTCGTTTGTCAGACAAAAACTTTGAACGCATGTTATTATTAAAAGTAAACAAGTTCATTGATTCATAAACTAATTCAGTAATTCTTTCAATCTGAAATACAAGACAATAAGGCAAACTAAATGAAACCTAAATGCTTGTGATTTTATTTTGTCTTAGCTATCCGCGCTACCGCAAACGACCACCGCAACCGCGGTAGGCTGTCAGACTACCGCGGTAGTAACGTACCGCGGTAGAAAATTGAAATCTTGCGGTTACAGCTACCGGGTAGCGGTAAATTTTTTTACTACCGCGTCCAACCCTGCTTATGTGCTAAAGCATATGGCCAAACATAGTAATAGAGCTTCTTACTGTATTTATTAGCAAACATTGTTGCATTGTTAACTATTAATTCAACGATTTTACTCTTACTTCATTTAGACAGAAACGATTTTTTAACATTAGCTATTCTTTATTGGAACTGGGGTAAAATTGAAAATATGCATTTCCTTCTACGCAAAAAGCTAGAAAAAGTAAACAACTTTGCAATACAGGTTGAATAATTATTTGAAAATAACGAAAATTTTCTTAGGCAAGAAAGGAAATCAAACAAGGCACTCCAAAACTCGAGAAATTGTTGGAAACCCATAACCTCGTATATAATGATCTTCCACTGATTCACAAGGAGCTGGAGACAAAAGCTAAGGCAATTCTTGACCAAAGAAAAACCAAAAAGACTACAGTTGATACACTGAGAAGAATGCTGGAGGGCTTACATGCTCATTTAAAGACTACTTCCATTTCTATCTCTAAAGAAGCAGGTATATTACAAAAAATAAATTGAGACCGCATTACTTACTCAGAGTATCGAACTTGTACTAAAAAGAAAATTCGAAGAGTCGCACTAAATTAAGGCGGGTTTTGACGGAACCTAAACGAAAGGCTTTGGAAACGATTGAATTAATTAATTCTAAGGATACAACGCTTCCAATTTCTTACGAGGATTTCAATGAAGGTGTCTTTCCTTGGGAAACAGTTCTGGATCGGGATGACACGCACTTTCCCACACGTAAAAATAAAAAAATTGTACTTTTTTAAGTAAAAACTTCATTTCGTCGTTTTTGCAGTTTCCCTTGCCGACAAATATAATATTGTTGATTCTTGGATGCTATTGAAAAGAGCAAGGGAGGAAATTACATTGAGTAAGAATGAAATGATAAACTACATGCGATTCCTCATTGATAAACGGTCATCACTACAACAACCAAGTCAAAAACATACCGGAGAAGACGAGAAATTTGCGAAAGGGAAATCCGTCATGAAAGTTTCTGAAGTTCATCATCTTAATTTAAAAATTCAAATGGCTCTAACAACATTTAATTTAAAGTGCAACCAGGATTTTTCAGATTTCGTATGTGAAACACAAACAAATCATTCTGAACCAGAATTTGAGTTTGACACATCTGATGAAGACAATTACGATTCTCTCTCAGAATCCGAATATTCTGATGAAGAAACAGAAAGCTCATCTAGCTATTCGGAAGATGATGAATCTGCAATATAATTTAGAATACAAATTGCATAATTCTTACTAAAAGTTATGAAAAATAAATGTTTGACTCTTTTAAAGCAATATTGTATTTAATAAAAGTAAGAGAACCTTTTCTCTGATCCGTCCCGTTGCAAAATTAAAATAATAACTAATTGTGGTGCTTGAGAGACGTCAACCGAACAAACGAATCGAAACACCAAGGTAATTCTTCTGAAAAGGCTTTGTCTGAAATTTTTAAATTTCTTTTTTGGCTTTTAATATTAAACAATAAAGATCTTTTGACTAAAAAAGAAATAATTTGTGTTTTTCTTGATTAAATAAAACTTAAATTACAAAAAAAAATAAGATTTTCCTTGTTTAGTTACATAATTTTTTCTACTTCGGTACTATTTAGAGTTAATTTAGATGCTTCCGATTGTGATTCCTTATGAAGATTGGCTTAGTTAATTAAAACAATTCTTAGTTAGTAAAAATTTGCATAATCCCCAAAATTACATGGTAATAGCGCTTTCGTAAAAATAGATAAAATCTTAAGACGTTGCTTTGTCTGAAGTATTTTTTAAATGAAAGATTCTTGGATTTGAGAAGTTTTTAAAGAAATGCTAAGTTAAAAAGAAAAAAATTCTCAAAATGTGCAACCCTCAACATATGCTCTGCGACTTAAGATAAGGCTGTGTCTGAAATTTTAAATGACACCCATACAATTAAAATAGAACATTTTTTAGAAAATTATGAAAGGGAATATAAACGTTTGGACGTTTATGCTGTGAATTGAAAAGGGATAAAATAAATGTATAACCCTCCCACCCTACTGAGACAAAAAGCTCTTATGGCGTTAGTCTACCTCTCCTGTTAGACCGTGTTTTGAACCATACTGCCCATACCGCCAAGTCGAGCAATGCTTCCGGAGCTCGCCGAAAGGATCAGCGCAGTCGAATTCGTCGTCTAGGGAGGGGAGGGGAAAAAATGTCGACTGCTTGACTTCACAAATTTATAATCATAAATTATTTCAAATTAATATTTGTAAAATTCCTTGATGAAATTGATAAATACTTTTAAAATTTAATTTTAAATAACTATTGAAAAAAACTTAAGACTTGCCTATGTCTGAAGAAAAAAACAAACAGGAGCAGCACTCATGGTAAGGCCGAAAAAACATTCAACTTAACATATAATGACAAAAACATGAATTAGTTAACTTTATATACAGCTACCAATCACTAGCGCAAGGTATAATATCGTTTTTAAAACAGGCTAATCTTAAGACAATGCTTTGTCTTAAAAAAAAAGAGAGAATAAGCCCTCTTGGTAAGGCCGAAAAACCTTAGACTTAACATATAATGACAAAAACATGACAAATTAAACTTGAAATACAGCTACCAATCACTAGCGCGAGGAATAATATCGTATTTAAAACAGACAAATCTTAAGACAATGCTTTGTCTAAACAAAAGAAAGAATCAGCCCTCTTGGTAAGGCCGGCAAAAAAAATTAAACTTAACATATAATGACAAAAATATGAATAAGTCAACTTTAAATACAGCTAACAATCACTAGCGGGAGGAATAATATCGTATTTAAAACAGACAAATCTTAAGGCAATGCTTTGTCTAAACAAAAGAAAGAATCAGACCTCTTGGTAAGGCCGGCAAAAAAAATTAAACTTAACATATAATGACAAAAATATGAATAAGTCAACTTTAAATACAGCTACCAATCACTAGCGGAAGGAATAATATCGTATTTAAAAAAGCCGAATCTTAAGACAATGCTTTGTCTGTTACTTTGAAAAAATGAAGACAAAGGTATGTCTTAAGTCGGTGAGCATATGTTGGTCGGGTGCTATGTGGGGAATACCCTACTTGATTTCAATTTTGAAGTTGGATATATGTAAACAATATAACAGAACGCCATAGCGCTCACTGCGGGTGTGGCGGAAACTAGAACGTGAAGAAAGAAAATTTGGGGAAAATTGGGTTAAGATTTCATAAAATAACTTGAAAAGTAAAACTAGCTCCCGGGAATCATTTATTGGGGTGGTAAAGGATAAACCACCGACTAAAATGAGACCTTAACGGATGAGGAGCGAACTCTAGTTCACTATCGGCAACGATTTTCGTTGTCATGATTTTTACATAAGAGCCGTGTAAAACACGGACGCGTTTTCTAGGGGTATAAAAAGGAGGTGACCAGCTAAAAGTGGCTGTGAATTTCAAACTTTTAAGGTTATGTAAACAAAATTTATCCTGAATATAAATGAGGGAATAAATAACAAAGTTCATTTTTCAAAATTAAAAATGTATTTTAATAGTTTTAATCGAATCACAAAAACACGCATATTTTAAAAATAAAAATAAGTACACTAAATATTAATATTTTTCGGGAGCTTTTTAACAGGGCATAGATAAAGGGGATATAAACACAGATCATGTAAAAAACAACTTATTACAATTTGTTTGGGGTTAAAACCTAGCCCGACCGGACTGGTCCTCGAACATCCGGCCAGAGTGGCAAAGTTCATTGACATCGCACATTTGCATCTCTTAGTATCCGGCGCTAAGCGACAAAGTACATTGGCGCTACAGTATCTTAAAATAATAACGAGTCATTTAGTGTACAGTTTGCTGTCCCACATTAGCGTCATGGGAGCTTATGTAAAAAACATTAGAATTGCAAACACAAGTTAAATAATTTTTCTCGCATGATTTCAGTAAAAAAATCAATAATATTTTAGAGGAAACTGAAACGAATCTATTTACCACAAACAATTGCTGTTATTGTGTCAGTTTAGGGAGTCTTTGATGATTAAAAAATATCTCTAAATATGTGGGGAAAAAATCTAGAATCAAGAAAAAATCCTAAGATATAGTCCATAAGCAATTTTGAACCTTCAACCACCGAGTTTGCATGCCAACGCCCTACTACTACGCCACAGTTGCTGATCAATAGCAAACGTAACTTAAAATAATAACGAGCCATTTAGTGTACAGTTTGCTGTCCCAAATTAGCGTCATGGGAGCTTATGTGAAAAACATTAGAACTGCAAACACAAGTTAAATAATTTTTCTTGCATGATTTCAGTAAAAAAATCTATAATATAGTAGAGGAAACTGAAACGAATCTATTTATCACAAACACTTGCTGTTATTGTGTAAGTTTAGGGATTCTTTGATGATTAAAAAATATCTCTAAATATGTGGGGAAAATTCTAGGATCAAGAAAAAGAACTATGTACAGTTTTGAACAATCAACCAACGAATTTACAGTCCAACGCCTTACGACTATGCCACAGCTGATGAAATACAAGAAACGTATTATAAAATAAAAACGAGTCGTTTATAGTGTATTGGTTGCTGTCTCAAATTAGCGTCATGGAAGTTGATGTGAAAAAATTATGAGAACTGCAATTGCAGATTAGATGAATATTGTTAGCTGGCTTTGGTTATGAATTCTTCCGATTGATAAAGGGATTTTAAGCGAACCCGGCGATGTCAATATTACTTGGAACAACTTTAGTTTTAAATTATTGTGGTGAAGTAACAATGCGTGGCAAAAAAAATTAGAAATCCTTAAGGTTAACAAAAAGTTAGTTGAAAATTTAAATACTTATTAATACTCTATCACTAGTCAGATTTGAACCAACGACTGTAGAATTCACAGACTAATGCTTTACCACTGTGTCACTGCCATACGAACACAATTTACGTACAACTTAAACATATCTACGTAATAGTCTGCTGTCAAAATTTAGCGTCATGGGTGCTTATGGAAAAAAGAGATCAAGATCAATCACCAATTAGATTAATATCGTTGGCCTGCAGTAGTAACACACTTTACTTCCTTGTAAAGATACACTTTAGGAACATGGTTACTTTGACACTGGCTAGGACATGGTAAATTTGAGGTGATATTTTTCGGTTCATAACTTGGAACATTACGGCATACTTGCGGCAATTTCTATGCTATTTTCTCGAAAATTCCAGGCACGCTTATTTTTTTTTGGTTTTTTACCATGATATGATGGCCTATTGGTTACTTAAAGAGAACAGTATGATATAAATTTATAAAAAATAAATATTTTGTGGTTGACATGAGTTTCCATTGCAAGTACACAGGCCTGTACAGACGAAGTCTCGTTTTGACAGCTCTTTGTTTTGGTTTTATAAATCATAAATTTCGCAATATTTTCCAATTGCACCCCGTTTGGTGTCTTAAGCAAATCAATTCAGAATTAAAAACTGAATCGAATGAATGAGTTAGTTTTAAAAAATATGATTGTCCCAAATTAGAAAAAGTGTCCCACGAACTAGGGTTTTTGTCCCAAATTAGCAGATCGGCTTTACATGCATTCTCCATAAGGAAGACTGTTTAACCAAACGCTGTTCCAATTCACTCATTTACCCTAGTTTTAACTACATATCAGTTAGTTAACGTAAGGTATTTGTGGATTTTAGAACCCTACGCTTAGAATTTTTCGAAAGTTGATTTTGCTTATCTACGTATTTTTAAAATTTTCGAATAAATATGCCAATTTAACTTTACAAAATCAATGTTATATGATAATTAGCAGTTTAAAAGTAATTTTAGCTTTAAAATCTATGTTTGTAAATGTACCAAAAGTTTTTCAGAAAATTTTCGATCACCCAAGGCATCTTACTAGTATTTTATGAGAAGTTAGCTAATAATATATACAGTGTAGCGCAATGGTAATGCACGAAACTCCGAATACAAAGTTCTGTGGTTGAAGTCTACCCATATAGCACATTTCTGCCGTCGGATGTCCGAATCATGGCCGAACATCCGTTAGATATCTATGTACTCAATGGGTAGTTCCAGGGATATCCGTCGGCTAGTCACTTTGGAAGTGCAATGGATGTGCGAAAATTATATTCTACGGACCTCCTTCCAACAGCCAAGAAGATTCTCAATTGTTTCATTTAAGGGTCGGCCTCGTGCCAATCGGGGCGCTTTTTTGCAAATCGGGTTTCTCATTTCGGTCCATCGAGGCGTGGCTCAGGGTGGAAAATTCTTCTCCCCGAATTCAATTGGGCTTTGCAATCAATTGGATTGCAATCAATCGATTCACCAATGCAAAAAACATTATCGATTGACTGTTTCACCCGATCTATCTGATAACAACCCCGATAATAGCTCGTTCTACCCGCTTGCCCCGATTTTTACTCTGAAACCGAAAGAACAGCATTTTTAAAAAAATTGCCTTGGGGCAACGGGTTATCCTCAAATTTTTCCCCGCACCGCCCGGTTGAAAAAGTGGCACCTCAATTCAACCCCGAATGCACTTTATCGGTGCGGGGTGGTTAACTCGATTAGAACTAATTCGGGCCGATCACTAAGTTTCATTATTAATTGTCAAAATTTCTTTGTTTCAAAAAGGCGAAAACTTAACCGCGTTCAAATTTTTCCCTTGAATGTAATTTTATTTTAAGTCCAGCATTTATTACGAAAAATTTAAAAAATAAAGGAGTAATTATCTATTTCCCGGATGGTTTATTTTTAAATTTATTGCAAAAAATGAATAAAATATATGTAAGTCGCGAGTTTGTTTGCACAGGCTTTCCGTTTAGCTTACGGGAACCAAGCCATTGGAAATTAACTTACAGAAAATAAATATTATTCGGCATCTAATAATATTCAAAGCAAGTATACTTATGATAGGATTTTAATTTCAAATAATAAAAAACTACTTTAAACTTAAGAAATCATGCTGAAGTTTAAAATTCAAAAAATATTTAGCATAAATTGTTTAATTTCAATTTATTCACTTCTGGTTTTACCTAAGTTTGACATCATCTTGACTTCTTAAAAATCCTGTATGTGATTTGTTATCGAAAAAGCTCAAGTGATTTACGACAATTCGATTGTATTGTTCGAAAATGGTATATAATATATCTATAGATTGGCACAGTGGTTAGTTTATGGAGGGGTTTCCGGAAGGAGAATAAACATGTATGGGGTGGGTGCATTTAAAAATATTACTGAAATTACATAAATAAAATAAATGGGGCCTACTAATCTACTGGGTATGGAGTTACTACGGGAAGAGGGGGGTTATCCTCAGCTTCGGGGTTTGGTGCACCATGATGTAAATGGGCATACACCATATTCATTGATTCCTGGATCGCTGCTAATCGGGCCTTGAATCGGAAGGCAACCCAGGATCTTCCGTTGATTCCAAGAATCGAACGGATTTCGTCGTTCCTGGGGTACCATGATCCAAGAGACCCGACAACCAGGGGGGGGAGCCTCCCATGCGAAGAATATTTATCATATTTCCGCTGGTAGGCATTCTCCATACTCCCTGGTTGGTCATAGCAGACCACGACGTCGACCATCACCCGGGAACCGGATAGTTGGAATTCAACATCCGGTCTTAATCTTTGCCCGGGGATGGCATTGTTGATCGTGACGTCGTGTCCCTGCTTGACTAGCAGCGACTCCAATAGATCTTGGATGGTGTTGTGCCTCTTGGTGGCGAGCAGGAGACCTTCTTCACAGTGGTTAAGCACATGAAACCCGGTCTCGTTTTCCTTTCCGCATAGGTGGCATTTCGTATCTTGCTCCTGTGAGCAAAACCACGAGTGCCCCCGAAGAGGAAGGATGTCGAGCCGGGCCCTGTGAAGATATCTCCAGTCTCGGAAGGAGAGGGGCGTACGGCAGGATACCAGGCGAGCCATGTCTTTCGACTTGTCTTCCAGAGAGAGGCCAGTGACAACTACTCCCTGGTGGCTCTTGTCGGAAATTAGGTCCCTGGTATAGCGCTGCCGAGCTACTTTCCGAAGTCCGCGGACTGCCTTGACTGGGCTTACGGAGACGTCATCGGCGACAATTCTTAGATTTTCGTCGCCGGATACATCAATCCGTACTCCCAGTCGTTTGGCAGCTTGGCGGGCAAGAGTCCAAAGATTGGACCCTGCCTCCGCGTACCTCAGTCTGTAGAGCCCCCCATCCACGGATCCTGAAAGATATTCCCCAACTGGCAACACTCCTGGATGCTCGTTTCTGAACCCTCGCCGGATGGTGTCATGGAGCTGCTCTCGGCATATGTTCCTCACTATAGGGTCTCTACAAGTGAGGAGCTGAGCAGCCCTGGCGATGGTCCAGATATCGACATCATCAGTGAGGCGGCATGTTCCTAGGCCCCCAACCCGCCGGTCCGCGTAGAAAAACGGGACCATTGCGTGATTGGGAAGGTTGCAAATAAGGCCTAGAAACTTCCTACACTCAGTGTCCAGTTGGGTAAGGCAGTCTTTCAGGACCCGACCCGAAGCGAGGTGATGGGAAAGGGAGGGAAGAAGGTGGCTACGGAACATTTCAAGTTTTTGCCATGGTGCGAGGTGGGAGGCGGCAATCTTGTCGAGGTTAGGGATAAGGTCAGTTGGTGGTCGGAACCGCAATTTTCCTCCGATCGGTGTACCAAGATATGTTTCTTGGTCGTCTGGACCCAAGCACCGAATTAATTGATCACCAATTCGGCACTGGGCGTCAGACGGCTTGGCTTTGTCGAAGACCAGACAAGCACACTTCCCGGCATTAAATTGCAGCCCCAAGGTGTTTGCGGTGAGGGTAAAAACGTTTAAAATGTTTTGGAGCTCGGAGGGAGAATTTGTAACCACGGCAATGTCGTCAGCATATGCCGTGGTTTTCACGAGCGAACCAAATATTAAAAATCCGGGGTTAATATTGGACTTTCCGGCCCTGACGAGGGGCTCGGAAGCCAGGTTAAAAATAGGGGAACTAAGAGCGTCACCCTGGCGAACACCTGCTGTCGGGAAAATGCGGATTGATTCTTTCCCAACGGCAAAATCCATCCGATTTCGCGAATATATGTCCACCAGGATGCGCCGGAGGTCCTCTGGTATTGGAAGTGATATAAACAGCTCATTCAGAACGGCGTGAGGCACAGATCCAAACGCGTTGCACATGTCCAGCCATGCTATAGACATGTGCTTTCGTTTGGTCTTTGTCTCCTCGACAACCGTCTGTAAGAGCTGTGTATGTTCCTGAATACCATGGACCCCCGGGAGGAAACCCTTTTGCTCGGGAGATAACCAGCCAAGGTCTGAAGCGACTTGCGTTACTCTCCTGCTGATCACTCCCGAGAACAGTTTGTAAATGGTAGGAAGAAGGGATATTGGTCTAAAGTTGGAATAGTCGCTAGTGTCCCCTTTCTTGAAAATGGGGACAGTTCGTGATGTCTTCCAACAATTAGGAATCCCTAGCTTCCAAACCATTTTACAAACTGTTTCCAGCAGAATGCAGTTGGGGTCGATGGCTCTAAGATGACGGTATTCTAGGCCATCAACCCCTGGTGATGTGTTGGCAGCCCGGCGAAGCTTAGCTTCAAGCTCTTGTTGGGTTGGCGCACGATTAAGGAAGTTCATCTGGTCCTCTGAAGGTTGGGACCAGTCGCAGGTGTCGTAGAGTTCCCTCGCACTTTGGCACTGCTGCGGAGATGGTCTCAATCGGTTGTAAGTCCTCTTGAGATATTCCTCCGCAGCTTGTACAGTACCATCGTAGGAGGGTGAACGGTCTTCGAGCACCTCTCGAACGGCTCTTCTTGGGTAAATGTTGAAGAGCCGCTGAATCTTCCTCGCCTCGTACGCCTTTTGCTTGATATGTCGCCGGGCCTTCTGCATCTGCCGGTTTTGGTTTCTTTTTCTTTTGTCAGGGTTTCCTCGGGGTTGTTCAGGGCTAGGGTCTTGTAAAATTTGTGCTTTAGGGAGCCAGTCAGCTGTGCAACGTTCGAGTACATCGTCTAGGTCATGTAGAGTCTCACAGCTCAAGAAGGCAGGAACCCAGAGACTGACAAAATCGTCGTCTCTTTGGCTCTGCTCTTCTGAGCTGTGGTGACTACGTCCTCGATTGCTGTGCTGACTGGGGACAAAGGTTAAGGTCTCGGGGTTTGGTGAAGGGTCTAAAATCTCTTGTGATAAAATTGTGGGGCTAGTATTTTCTTGTGGTGGGAGTTCATAAAGCCATCTAAAATTTTGTGTATTAAAAGAGGAGGCGAACACCCTCCCAAGATCTAAAATAGGGCTAGCGGTAGGAATATATGGCATTTACAGTGGAATAATATTCGACTGTGATGCGGGAGACCCGAGTTCGAATCCTGATATAGCGTAATGTTTTTTCAAGATTAGAGGTCCAATACATGTCATATTTATAGCCAAATGAAAGCCCGTTCGGATATCCTTAGAATGTCCGACGGCGCTGTTGAGGGCGGTCAAAACCAAAAAAAAAAAACATCCATAGGACATCCAAATCGGATATCGGGCTGTCCGGAGGATATAAAAAAGATGTGCTCAACATCCGACCCCGACATCTGTCGGACATCCGACGGACTGCCTTGTGTTATGTGGGTACCACGGTGAATCTTTTTTTCAAAATTAGCCTATAAATAGTTTAAAGAATTACCTAAAATTGGTCATTTCTATTGCCCCGTCTTAGGATAGCCATTACCTAAAATGAAAGGTAATTCGTAATTTCCTAATCGACGGAACCAAAAATAGGTAATAGAGCAGTAAAACATTCTACGTTGCACGTTCTCCACAAATGCGAAAATCTCATTTGTGTCGAAGTTGGTCTGCTGCGGGGTGCGGCTGCAGCGTCTTATGGAGAAACCAACTTCTTCGTGTTAAAAAATAAGTTTTCATAACAATAATTAAGATTTTTCCCCTTTTCTTCCTAGCAGTGGGTACCTTATTCATTTTTTCATTTCCCAATTTTTTTTCTAGCCCTAGTTCTATCTGGTTTATTTTTATTTAGGTATTTTTTCTGAATGGTTTGTTGTTCATCCCCTTGTAGCAGACGAATTTCTGGCAGCAAACGAAATTCTTCGGCTAAAAGAGACGAGCAACTTACAAACAAAAATAAAATAAAAATAAAGTAGATAGAACTGGGGCTAGAAAAAAAAATTTTGAAATGAAAAGATGAATAGGGTACCCACTGCTAGGAAGAAAAGGGGGAAATCTAAATTATAGTTATGAAAACTTAATTTTTAACGTGAAGAAGATGGTTTCTTCATAAGAGCTGCATCCCCAGCAGAGAGCAGACCAACTTGGACACAAATGAGATTTTCGCATTTGTGGAAAACGCGCAACGCAGGATGTTTACTGCTCTATTGCTCCTTCCTATTTTTGGAACAAATTTTTTACAGTGTGTGTTTTTTTATACTGTGTAAAGGTGCGTCTATACTAGCAGTTTTTAAAGACAAGTTATGGTCATACAGGCCTACCGGCATACAGTCTTACTGCCACGCTATTTCAGTTTTTCCGTAACGCAATCTACACTGCACATAGGTTTACAGACATCATACGGAAAATGGGCGTTGCAGAAGGCAGGGCAAACTTTTGTAACTTTGTAACTTTTGTAACTTTGTAATCGTGCAATGTAGTATTATACAATACAGGATGATTTTTAACACACAAAATGAACCTCTCGACGTCTTTTGTTTCTAGTTTCAGTCTACAAAATATTAAAATTGTACATAAACTGAGAAAAAGCAACAAATAGAATTAAAGTATTTACTTTTCGGTTATTTTCTTTGGGGATTTCTTTTCTTTGGAGATGGTTTGGGCCCCATGTTTTTTATTCAAATTCAAGTTTTTTAATACGCACGACGACTGTGGCAGACGAATTTCAACAGACAATGTTGCAGTCATGTGTGGTTGCACTAATAAAGAGTATTTGAAAATATATACTTTATTCTCATTGGCTGAACCTTATTTTTCATCTTACGGAAACTCTCACTTACGGAAAAGTTTGAATCATTTCAAACTTTTTTTCTTACAGACACACAGGCATACAGGCATACGTTTACGGAAAATCGCTAGTGTAGATTGAACGGAATAAGCTTTCCGTATGCCTGTATCGAGTCTGTATGTCTGTATGACCGTAACTTGTCTGTAAAAACTGCTAGTGTAGACCCAGCTTTAAGCAATTCAACCAGTCGCGTCATCAGACGACTGGTTTATGATTTGAAGAGACCTCCTCTATAAAAATCCTTTTCAAATTTTTTTTCTTAGTTCTCACACAACTAATATAGAGGCAATACATAGTAATAATATTTTTTGAAACTTTAGGTGTGTATTGTGTGTTTATTTCCAAACAGATTTAATTCATTTAATTTCATGCATTTTTGCTCAAAACTTGCTTTTTTTGCTCTTTTATCTTTTTTCGCCCATCTTCATCTATGCCCCTAGGCCACAGAAAGAAACATTTCTCATGGCAAGGGATTTAGCTCGATCCTGCCAGATCGAGAAATTCAGCAAAACATGATGATAGGGAAGGGGAAAAAATTGACATTTGTAGAACAACTCGTAATACATAATGATAGAATCAGCGCCAAAGTCTGCACTTTCTAAGTTGATTCATTGGAGTACCAGGCAAACAGTTAAATTCACGAACGAAATCATCTGAATTGGAAAGAGTTCCTATAACTCTGTAACGATTGGGACTATGCGGGTCATTCATTATTTGGTTTAGAAGCTTCTCTGGAGTTTCGACGCCGCAGTGAGTATTAGCGAAGGATATGAAAAATATCTGCTCGGAAGTAAACCTTTCCAAACCTGGCAGAACAGGCTCGATCCCATTAGCTGCAACGTAGTTACGGTAAGCAACGAACGCCTCTCGTATTCCACCGTAGTCAGCAATGTTTTCCCCTAGCGTGGTAATGCCGTTTAACTGAAAGAAAAAAAATTTTCTATTCAAACAGCACGATTATTCCTGTAAAAACGTCTTGTTTTCGAAACGTGTTCAATTTCTTACCTGTGTCCCATTTAAAACAACGTAATTATTGTACTTGTCTTCGAAACATTTTGCTCTCGATTGATATTGCTCCAATGTGTTTTCCGTCCACCAGTTAGCAGTATTGCCGTACTTATCGTTTTGGCGACCTGTATACACGTTACGCAGGCATATACAAAACGGATTAGGCTATAGTTAAAGAGTTTCTCGGATGCAATCTGGCAAAATCGCTCAAAGATGGAAGACCAAGATCATTTTGCTATTACCATACCTTTGTCGTCGAAACCGTGTGTTATTTCGTGACCAATGACGACTCAATACCACCGTAATTCATCGAACTAGTTTTTGGAATTTCCGATAAAGTTAGAGGCTTTTTGTGAAAACGCGAGGCAAAGAAATCTCATTCAATCGAAAAACGCAAAGACTACTCACGCAGATCTCCCGTTCAACCCAAAGTATGGTGGCTGTAAGATTCCTGCCGGGAAACCTAGTTAGAAAAATGTAGCTTTTCCTTAGCTACGATATATAAATGAAAAAGAGAATCATGAATGATATCTACTGATAGAATTGTATTTTGGGGCGTAAAAAGCGTTGACGACCGAAGGAAAAGTAATCCATCTGGAATATAACGCAATGAAAATCTTTCAGAATATTCCCTGCAACTGCTGCAAGACAACATAACAATATTTCCAAGTGATAAAATGTTGTCCGATTATCGTCTAGCCTACCTAGTGCGATTTGTTTTACGTCTCAGATTCATAAGCCCATTCTTGGTGAGCCAGGCATTAACACTTTGAATATTTTCAAAATGTGCCTCCTTAGAGACGGTTGGCTAGAAATAAGAATATTATTAGCCATTTGTATTTAAATTGTAAAGCATTCTCTCCTTTTTTTCCTTTTTTTTTTTTTTTCATTTAAATTCTAATGTTCATTAAATAAATACCCGGCTGGAATAAAATGACTCTACATCTTCTTTCTTTTTAATCCAGTTCGGAAAAGCCACCAGTTCAACCATAGCATCTACTTTTTCTCTGGCGATAGCTTTTGTTGTAGCATCCATCCATTCGGCTTCATCAATCAATGTCACAAATGCTGCCTTGAGATATTTGATCATTGATTCAACCTGAAACGTTTTTTTTTTTATCAATTAGATTTTTTTATATTATTATCAGTTTTTTTTTTTTTTTTTTTGTTAGTTTTTTAGCTTCCTTACTACTGTTACTAAAATATGTTGAGAAAAATTTATAAAAGATTGGTAGGCTACCTGTGCCTTGATACTTCCTTGAAAGTGTTTTTCTATGTATTTTGCGCCCACTGCATAACCGAACATACTGTTGACTTCGTTGGCACAGTTATTTGATCTATTGTTTTCAAAACAGTTGTCTCCTTCATGTAATTTGTAATGTTTAGAAATATTTAAATGTGAAAATTGTGTATTTACCGGGTTTCTGACTGAGGATTGCCGTAGAGGGCTTTAGAAAAATTGATAGCCAAGTTATTAATTTGGTTGGTGGTTCCAGGTGCTAATAATCTAACCAGCCGCCACATAACGTAGTTTACTGTAGGTTGAAGCAGTAAAATAATGCATCATCAAACTTACCAGCAGTTATTATCATTTCTAGTCATATAGTCTATAGGCCTATATATACCTGTGATGCGTGGGGGCGTTTTGTCCAAAAGCGTAAAAAGGTTTCTCACGTACTCTACCTCTACAACGATAATGCGCTCATCGGTAGGAATAGCAACGTTAGCTACTGAATAAATCATGTTGAGATATTCGAACCAGTCCACCTAAATAAAATAGATTTTCTATGCCGTGTTGAAGTCCTATGAGCACACAAGGTTCTATCCCGTAGGCTACTTGAGCTTGTGGTGTTGTATGAGAAAACCCATCTGTCCATTTTTGCATTTCCATTAAAAGCATGGGATTGTACATGCGAGCACTATCTCGCCTCGCCTCTGCGGGTGTGGTGATCTGAGAAAACAACGTTAGGGCCAGCCATGAAAAAAAGGAGTCTGAAAATTGAAAGACAAAGGTAAAGATGTGTTACTTTGGCTAGTTCAAATTCAAATTGTAATAGATCGCGGACGTCCAAGTCAATTTGCGCATCCGTTGCGTCACTTCCAAGTGAATTGCGAATGGCCTTTGCCGCTTCCGAAATATAAACAAAATAAGCTTCCATGATTTTGGGGTAATCTTCAGAATTCAGCAAAATCTCGTGGGGTAAGGTTAGCGACCCCTGATCAATCTTTTAACACAATTATATTTTTAGCCATAGGCTGATACTCATCAAACTTATTTGCAAAATCATTAAGCTGGAGACCAATATACGTACGTAAATTGAATTCTTTTTCGTATCGTAGTTATCGAGGTCGTTGTACACGGAAATCAGGTAAGATATACGGTAAAATTTGCGAATTGAAGCTGTCACAACTTTCCAATCGAAACGGATCCCTTCGTGAATACCTGCCGCTGACGTAATTGGCCAACCACCATAGCTCTCCAAAGCATCAGTCAGCGGCTTTAACCCTAGATTCTGAATAGCACCTTTGAGTATGGAGAAATCACAAATTAAACCATGTAATTAAAAAAAAATGGAAAAGAAATATTACGAGTGTTCATGCAGGCCTTGAACATGTCTCTTGCAGTGTTCAAAGGCTGTGGGTCTCTGGCATCATTGTTTTGCTCTAAAATGTCTTCGTAAACAATTCAAAAAGTTTGATGAATTATGGAACGTTTCACATTTAACGCCTTTAAAAATGTCTTACTTTTCAAATCATTCGCTAGCCGTTCCCGTAAAACATCAATTTGGGTCCACCGGGATTTTGTCTGAGGTATGGGATTTTTCTTTATCCACCCACCGCATGCATACTGGAAAAAATCTTGACATGGGTCGACACTAAGGTCCATTGCTTGAATTAATGACGAGGCTGCTTCATAGACCCCTATATTTAATAAAGAATCCTTATTTAATATCATTATTTCCATTTTTAACGTGTTTTCACACTTCCGTTTGCTTTGTTTTTTCCTTCTTCATTTTTGGAGTTTACGTAGGCCTTTTTAAATTCTTGGTTTTTGTTTGCTTTTCTCTCACATAATGCAAGAATTTACTGTACGCATATAGTTCCAAAAATGTAGAAACAAATTTGTCATGCGAAAACACCTTAGGAATAACATAGTTTTACCTTCGACATTCGTGAACTGGTGATCGGCGATAGGGTTACACTTCACTGTTATTACTAGGCTGAAGAAAATCACGGCCAATTGTGAAAACCAGTACCGGTATCTATTTATTCTTGGTTACCGTGTGTGATACAAAGAATATGCTAACAACTTCAATATTTTTTCGCCTTTTCTTTGCTTTCTTTACCTGTTAGACCTACTCATTTTACGGAATGCTGCTTTGAATAGACTACGAAAATCCCCAGTGCAACGTGCCGTTCGGAAGTGAAGTTCGATGGCCATCAGAGTAGCCTAGGGACAAGCAACGGTGATGTACAACTGTCGACTGATCTGTTTAACGAAAATCTTTTGAATTTAAAGCTTCGCTGAAAAATTCGTAAATCTAGGCGGTTGCTAACTTTTGCGTTTCCCATACCCGATTATTTGAAAACCATAGAATACACCAAACGCCTAACCTCCGTTCACTCTTTTCGACCGAAAACATTGTTAGGAAGGATGTGCGTGTTGTGTATGGTTGTTCGCCGTAACTTACAATGTGTACACACTGGTAAAATATCGAAGGACGTTTCATTTTTGGGTCCATAACATAATAGGATGCGGCTTTATTGCATTTCATGCTATATTTCTACAAAACAAATGAAACGCAATTGAGAATCACATTGAAGCCAATACTTCATTCATGATTACTCCATTGTTGCATATATAGCCCAATACTAAATAAAAAGAGCTAGGTAAATGTAACAAATGCATCCGTCATATCAGCAGCAGTTGTTACAGTCAAAAGAAACCAATAAAAACTCGTGATGTTCTACTAGTATAGTCATTCTAGCAAAAAAAAGGGGGGTGTACCTCAAACAATTAGTAATGAGAAATTTTATTAATGAGCACTATTTAGACATACTTTTTACGTAAGTGTGTAAAAAAATTCAAAAATCGTACGTAGGGGATCACATATAAATTTTCAATTAAAAATTAGAAAATAAGAAATGGGGGTGAAATTTTAAATTTTTTTTTGTTTTTATTAAATGTAATCAAACTGTATGTGTTAATAAACGTGTGTTTCTAATTTAAATGTTTTTTGTGTAGATTTACTATTTTTGTTTTAATTTTAAAGTTACTGAAATTGGTTTCCGCGTCGAAATTTTTTCGCCGTGTTTAAAACGGCGCTTATGGCGCTACGCGTCTTGTTAAAATTGATGCTACATAAAAACTAAATAACCTAAAAATCCCCAAATAGTCTAGTTTTGTAGCCAATATAACCTAGTTTATTTTGTATTAATTATATCTTATGAATATAACACAGTAAAAAAGTTATAACCATTACAAAAAAACTCCCCTTTTTAGGTTTTTCCAAATTCCGCAAAATTCAAGTTGCTTTTACAACACACCCGCTAGGGTGACATTTTCGGGGGGCGCTGCAACTTTTACTCGACTACAACTATACAATTGAAACCTATTGTTATTGTTATAAAAAAATTCAAAATGTTGAAGTGTCGAAAAATAGGAACGAGGAGTAATCTTAAATTTAATAACAGTTGTAGTCGAGTAAAAGTTGCAGCGCCCCCCCGAAAATGTCACCCTAGCGGGTGTGTTGTAAAAGCAACTTGAATTTTGCGGAACTTGGAAAAACCGAAAAAAGGGGAGTTTTTTTTGTAATGGATATAACTTTTTTACTGTGTTATATTCATAAGATATAATTAATACAAAATAAACTAGGTTATATTGGCTACAAAACTAGACTATTTGGGGATTTTTAGGTTATTTAGTTTTTATGTAGCATCAATTTTAACAAGACGCGTAGCGCCATAAGCGCCGTGTTAAACACGGCGAAAAAATTTCGACGCGGAAACCAATTTCAGTAACTTTAAAATTAAAACAAAAATAGTAAATCTACACAAAAAACATTTAAATTAGAAACACACGTTTATTAACACATACAGTTTGATTACATGTAATAAAAACAAAAAAAAATTTAAAATTACACCCCCATTTCTTATTTTCTAATTTTTAATTGAAAATTTATATGTGATCCCTACGTACGATTTTTGAATTTTTTTACACACTTACGTAAAAAGTATGTCTAAATAGTGCTCATTAATAAAATTTCTCATTACTAATTGTTTGAGGTACAAAAGCTAAAATGACTATACTATACGTGCAGTAGCCGAGGCTGTAGTTTTATCAAATGTGCAAAAGTTTAGCAAAATTTTTTCAATTTTTAAAACAAATTATCTTTACACAAAAAGTGAAAAAAATGGAAGTTCGTGTACTAACAAGAAGCTGGGAATGACAAATTTGAACCGAAAAAAAAAGTGCCCACACCGAACGTTCCCGATTCATTTTTATCGGTGAAGGTTTGCGGTGTCCCCGATTACCTAAACCCCCAAAAACCGCACCAACCTACCCGAAAAATGGCCGGTCGGGTAGGTAGTTTTCAAGCGGTTCGGTTCGGTTCAAAATACCCGTTGAAACCAACAGACCCGACACCATCTTGAAAAAATGGCGGATGCGTGGCGCCAAATTACAAAACCATGAAAAATACGATGAATTACCCGAATTTTAAGCTTAAATAAAATTTCTGGGTAAGAATAGGGGCAAAAGTCGGGTAATTGGGTCAGAAGCAGTGTAATCGGGGTCATAAACCGGGTTTCGGAACCGATTAGTTTCTTTCCGTTGTACCGGTTTTACCCGGAAGTCGACCCAAACCCGATAGAACCGCACCGAAAACCGAAATGACCTAACCGATCGGCCAAAAAGCTACCCGATCGACGCGGGGCCGAGCTGGCGAGCCCTACCGGCAGCCACGCAGGAAGGCAAAGTTTTTAAATTCTGCAACTCAGCATCCGGTACAACGCTATTGCCATAATTTTTATCGAAAAATATTTTACTTCAAATTATTTGTTTCTACTTTTAAAAAGTTTAAATTTTTTTTTATTTTGTCTCTTAGGACACATATGTAAATACATACAGATCGCATTTTGGCAACGTCCAGGAACCCCAGCGATTACAGACTGCTGCATGATACCTTCTCAACCTTCTCTTCTACCTCATGAACGTCCTACGTCGTACATTCGGCCATTAGCAATCGGGAGTCGAAACAGACCATTGAGACGAGTTTCAGCCATTGTGCTGCCCGGCAAATTTGTCGTAAAAGTAACTATTCTCCGTTGTGTTGTTCAGCTTAGCAAAGGAGTTCACAGTTACTCCTTTGCAGTTTTTCACTTTACGGCTATTTTCTATAGATAGTACTCAATTTTTTGCTGAACTATTATTCGCAATAGTTCCTTTTATTACTTAAAAGATGGAAGGTGCCTTTTGATAAGATGAATCCTTTGCTGGAATCTCGTGTTTTCTACTCCCCTCGTGGAGATAGCTCTGCGTCTCGTTTAATTTTAGGCTTTAGATTTTCAAGTGTTAGTAGTTTTTTGTTTTCCAGCTTGTTAACTTTTGGTTTTGAAAATGGAAAACAAGAACGTGCGTCCTAATGGACAGCCGTCGGAGGTAAAACCCATCAAATCAGGTAATTCGGTTTCTATAATATGGATCCTCTAATTCTACTATTTAAATATCTATCTATCTTGAAGATTTGAGCTCTGTAACTGGTCCAAAATTACAGAACCGAAGTGTGAAAAAAAGAGAAAATGTCTTACCTAAAACTCCCAGTTTGGCAGTATCAAGTGGTTCTAAAAATCAGAAACCTTGGCTGTCAAAGCAAAAAGGACCAGACAAGAGGCAGCAGAGAAATGGTGGGTTTGCTGGATCAGGAATCGATAGAAAAAATTATCACCAGGTTGAATCAATTTTTCCTCTGAGGTTGACCAAGTGTAAACTAACAGTTGATTTGTAGGTAACTGATGGATCAAATGATCCTGATTTGGATCTGGTGTTATCTGAAACAGGAAGAAAGCAAGATTTGACTCATCTTCTGAACATGAAGTTTCAATTTGCTCCAAGAGAGACTTCTGTATCAAATTACTGGAGAAGCACACATTCTGGCCAAGTGGGTGGAAGAAACAAGAGATTTAACCAATATTCTGCTAGGTCCTATCTAAACAAGGATCACTATCTTCAAGCCAAGTGAAATAAAATTGTCTTGCTCAATTTTATGCATGAAGATATATGGTTGATTTTGTCTCTGCAGTTGCCAGTTTGTTGTCAAGGCAGATGAGGACTACACGGTATACTTAGCCGATCCTGATCTGCTTGTTCCGTGGGAGACGATCGAACAGATTGTAAGTACATTATTTAATATTAATTTTTTTTATTTAACTCGCTGTATCATGTAACCAAGCCGTTGAGTTCGCTTGAGGATTTTTCATATCCCGGCGCTAATTTCTGCTTGGAATATTAAATTTGGTCAATTAATGTGGAGGCTTGAGGCATTATCCTTCAGACTCGTAGCATGACTTCGTCAATTGACAATACATTGAGTCTAGTGTAACTTTTGTAAAGCGACTTAAAGGTCTTTTTTAAATAGAGAATTTGGGGTTCAGAGGTTGGATCTTGTCCAATTTGTTTACATACTCCCATTGCGGCAAAGATGACACGTTGTGGCCATATATATTGTTGGCCTTGCATTCTTCACTTTCTTGCATTATCCGACAAACCGTCTCGACCCTGCCCTATTTGTGACGTTTCTGTTCGTATCCAGGATCTAAAGAGGTAAATTTATAACTAGCTTTTATTCATTACCATGATCTAAACCACCTTCCTTTTGCGATAGTGTCGTGGCCCTTGAACAAAGAAATTTGAAAATAGGAGATGTATTGGAGATGAGGTTGATGAGACGTGAACGGCATTCGCTTCAGCCGCAACCCGTTTCAGGATCTAAAGGGTTTGATCCCGCACCTCATCAGCCAAAACCAAAATATTTGGGTAAAGTAGGCGAAGATCACGTTTTCAGTAAATTACTGCTCTGCACGCCAAACGAGGTGGTCAACCTAATTCTTCAGTGGGAAAGGTCTGAGTTGCAAGCTCAGTTGGAATCGGAGAAAGACTGTCCGGAATCTTGTTTTATTCAACAAGCTTTAGAACTACTGGCAGTGAGAGAGAACACAGCCATTCAATGTCTATCGTCTTTCGCGACGGCTTTGGCAAGTGACTCTTGTAATAAACGTTGTCTTTCGTCCTTCGAAATTAATTGTTATCTAAATATTAGGATTTGACTGCGGCAGAATCAGGTGTTGTATCTTCTGACAGTGACGTATCACGTTTTGAGCCGTCCAATGGAAATTATGGTTGCACAGCTACCACTGAGCTCCAATTAGATTGTAATAAGGCAACGTTACCGATAATGATGACGCGTGAATCAGATATTTCATCATTGGAGTCAAACGTGTTCCATATTTCGAGTACCCCAATCGCTAGCCCAGACAATAGTTCGGTGTGTATCTATTCTCTTCTTTGGATTTCGGTTTAATTATTATTCTTCACTGCACAGATGACAGACGCTCACCGCATTCAACAGAAGAGTGTCTTTTACTTTTACCAAAGCAGTGACGGGCAAGCAATTTATCTTCACCATATCAACGTCCAAATACTTGTTCGCTGTTTTGGGTCTTTAGAACTGTGCCCAGAAACTATACAAGGTCGCATAGTAGAAGTCGAAACTTTATCAATGACCGAGGACTTACGAAATCGGCTTCGTTACTTGGGACACATACCGATATCAAAACAGTTTCAGATAATGGAGATAACGTTCATGGAACCCGAAATTGATTCTACCGTCCGCGAAGAATTTAGAGGTATTTGTTTGTTGTTATGTTTGCTGCTGCTGCGGTACTATTCGTGGTTATTTCCAAGAAACTTAGCAACGGCATTTCTGTTGTGTTATTCATAGAACGTGTCGAAGAGCGAGCTCGACGGCGTCGGCGAAAGGATCGTGAAGAACGTCGTCGTGAATTAGAAATTCAGCGAGCCGAAGATGCTAAATGGGGCCGAACGAAAAATCAACCTATCGTACGGATTGACTCGCAAGTTCATTTCCCAGGATTTAGTCACAGCCCACAAGATGTACCGGAAGTGGATACAATCATCGATGTTTCACCTTCTAGTATTGAAAGTGCGGCTCAGCATGGAGCTGGACCATCATTTGCACAGGTTACTTTTAAAGAATTTGGCCTCTATCCTTACAGTGCAAATTTTCCTGACGCGTTATGCCTCACCTACATTAGATGTTACGTGAAGGGAAGAATAAAATCCCTAGTATCTGGTCTCATCCGACATCGGGATATAAAGCTATTCAAATAGCATCCGTTCTAAATAAACCTGGACGACCTCGCAATACAAGTGAAAGTGGGTCAGAAGTTGCTGATTACGCCCCAGCTCCCGAGTATAAGGAAACTTTCAGTTCAGCATTGGCGGCCGCATTCGACCAAGCAGCAAAATCGAAAAGTGATAACTTTCACAAATTAATATATGTTGTTTTTTTTTAGCACATGTTTCATTTTTAGGTGTAAACGCAGATGAGAAACCAGAAAATTCTTCGTCCAATAAAAAAAACAAGAAAACCAGACAGAAAGTTTTGTTTTCGACTGGTATGAATTTCATGTAACATTTATTACTACATAAGCATTTGTTGTTGATGACAAGGAACTAGAATATAAAAACGGCAAAATATAATCCTTAAAACTTGGGAATACCCGTTTCATTAATTCGCTAATTTGGGAAATGGTGCATCAATAATGCAATAATAATTGTAGCCTATACCAGTTTTACAGGGGCGATTCTTATATAACATTCAATTTATTCACGGGCTGTTGACTCAGCTGTATGCTTTTGTTAATAGTTTTGCGAAAGAACGGGATTATGTTTTGGTAGAGCTTCATGTCGTTGGTATTAGCTTACGGGTTGCCATTGTTATATTTTACTGTCGAAACACATTCTTAGTTAGAATCGGGATTTTTCTTTTCCCTCTCCCGCTTCAAACACGATGATGGGTGGCACAAAAAATATATACAAATGAAAAAAAAATTAAAAAAAAAAATAATAAACGCCCGCACACTAGTGTTGGGTCGTTAACGATAACGAATAACGAAATTTTTCGTTAATATGTCCAATTTTGGCCTAAATTAATATAATGAATAACGACAACGAAAGCAAATTTTTGTGGGCAAGTTTATCGTTTTTTTCTCTCGTTATTTAACAAATTATTCTGCTCAGTGTCGCTGTTGACTGGGAATCTGAACTAAATTTTTTTGTTTTACACCGTTATCTAATACTAGGGCCTAATCTAGAAAACCACTGAAAATGGAAAAACGAAAGAAAGACTTACAAAAATTATCTCGAAGTTTTGAAACTATGTAACGAGAAACGATACGATAACGAGAAAAATAAAAAAAATAATAATATATTAAATAACGTATTAAAGTTTAAAGAAAGTTAACAATTGCATTTTTTTAAATTATATTTAACAAATAACGACAACGATGTAAAATAAAAATAACGACACAACACTACATATCTCCAACAAGTGCTGCACTTGTTACTGCGTCATAACCCATAACCCATTAGCCAAGACCAACGCAATCTGCACAAAAATAATTTTAGAAATATTATCTATAACGCAATACAAATTTCTCCTGTCTACCGAAACAACGAATAATACCTCCAACGCGGAAAATACCAGGTCTTCTAGTCTGAAATCGATTGACAAAGGGAATGTATTAGTATAATATCCCTAGATGTGTGCAACAATATTCAACAAGTTCGCGAAATCCATCCGGCACTAGTTTCGGCCATAAAGGGTGATAGAGCGGCTACTGTAGCGGTCATAATCATAAAGCTATGATACCTCTTATGTATCATAAACACGAATTTTGAAAAGACAGATTACAATTTGTGGATGTTTTCCAAATTAGCAGATGCTTCTCTTCATTATGTGGACCTGAACTTCAACAGATGGGCTCCTTCCTTGCAAATTTTCTCTGAGTCCTTTTCCTAGCTGGTAATTCATTTCCCCATAAACATTAAGGATTGATGCCTAACATACCTTGATTACCACTACGTCGAACCTAAAAAATAAATGCTTGTCACCAATGCCTTTTGTATGTTTTCCCCCTTCACCAAACTCAACAGAGCCTAGCGGTGATCGAGTATCTTGGCTGCGTGTTGGAGTCTTAATAAGAATGCATCAGTAGTCGACTATTGTCCATCTCCATTGGGAGAAGGTGAAGGAGAAGGTGAAGGTGAAGCAGAAGGTGAAGCAGAAGGTGAAGCAGAAGGTGAAGCAGAAGGTGAAGCAGAAGGTGAGGGAGAAGGTGAGGGAGAAGGTGAGGGAGAAGGTGAGGGAGAAGGTGAAGAAGGTGAAGGACAAGGATGGGAGAAATCAATGAGGGCGCGTGGAAAAAATGGTCTCGAACTTTTAGGCAACTGATAATAATCGTGAGAAAAACGATTGGAAAATGTAAACTTTAACAAAATAAAACATGTATAAAATCAAGAAGTTCATATTAGAAAAGAATGCACATAAATTGTTAGTATAAAATTTATTCAGATCTTTCAGAAGTGTTATACGATGGGAAATTTATACTCGTTTGAAGTGACGAACAGCGACTAATTCTGTTTTCTCGTGTGTCATTGTCTAAGCGATACAATAAAAATTTACCAATTGTATCAAATGACATGGTGGTTTAGTACATACCATAATGAAGCCATTATCATCAAACTCCATAACCCTGTTGAAACAAAACAATAATCATTATAAAATAAAATAAAAACATGAAGAACATCTACAACCAACCAAATACCATACCTTTGAGATTTACCACGGTCACTCTGGGAGCTGGTAATCATCTTATTGTCTTCAATTACAGTTGTATTCTAAACCATAGTAATTGATAGATTTCAGATGATAATGAAAACCTAGGATTCTTTTACCTTAATAGACCTGCCTCCCATCATTGTCTCTTCATACTCTTCACCAAGCTGAAAAGAATTTGAGGTACTTGACATCAATGTACTTGTCTTGACAGTCCATTTTTCATCTTTCTTGGAGATTTCAATTGTGGGTGAAGAAGCCGTCATCATTTTTCGTGCCACCCATGGTATTCCTTAGTAAAAGAGTTAATTTTAAATGTTGCGACAGATCGGAAAGAAAAAAACATACCGATGGCACTATAAAATTCATCTAGTTTTTCATTCTTGAAGTTAGTAAAAGTGCCTTCAAAGTTGGTCATTCTCTGGAAATGTGATGAGCAGGAAAATATTTAGGACAAATACACCGTCTAATGACTAGTAAGCGACTACTTGTTGAGCTCAATTGTCGATTCTTGAAATGTCAAAAATTAAAAACACTCCCCATGGCAGGAATGCGACGTCAGCAAAAGCAACGTTGCCTTGCCTTTTTAAATGTTATAATACGATCGAATGAACCACTTAGCCGACTTAGCGCTCGGCCCCGCGCCAATCGGGGAGCTTTTTAGTCGATCCGGTGCGGGGATAATCTTAATCGGGGAAGGGATTTCGGTGCTCGGTGCGGTGATATCGGTGATCGGTGCCTTCCCCGATTATCAATGAATAGTGATCTAAATTGGCAGTTGCCCTGCGGCCAACAAGAAAAAATGTGACCCTAGTCACGTGATTCTCGTTGGCCTATCAGAAAAGCAAGGTCATTGATAAGACTAACCTCCTATGGTTGAACCGGTGCTATCGATGCCCCGCCCCGAGCCCCGAATTTCGAAACCCGATTGGCAAAATGCGCCCTGATTAGGGTCGGGGCTGATCCCTAACCAGAGCAGAGTCATGGTTTCCATGACTCTAACCAGAGTAATAGAAGCATGGTCAAAGAACCCTGGTTGAAGCACGATAAGCGCTAGCCCTCTCGGAAAAGGGCGACCAGCATCCGACCTTCGAAGGGATAGCCGGGAGGTGTGGCCTAATTATGCTCTCAGAAATGTTTTTCGTCTGCTTTGAAGTTCATAAGCTGTTCTGTGATTGGTTCACTTCGCCATTGAATGTCTTTTTCTAAGAGGTACCCAACACATCCGCTTGGCGCGCTGAACGAAGGGGACAGAAGTTCCTTCCGGCCGTTCCAAACAAGATTCATCTTTATTGCATTTAGCCGCCAGTGCTGATACCCCTCTGTTGATGAATTTCATACTGTCGACATCTGCAGGTAAAACATAGTTCACAGTTTTTTTTTGTTTAAAGCATTGAGAAAGATATTTCTACTAGCTTTCCTTGTGCTTCCAAATGCAAGTTGCTGATACAATGTGGATTCGACGTGAACGCAATGGATCATCGACGAAATACGTAGGGCAAAACAATCCTGTGGTACAATGTTATTGGTTGTCAGTCATAAACATTTTAAATGTTTATTTATAGGCCTTTGCATCTGATAGTTGGATATCCGAAACCGATCAGCGATTTTGTAACCCTACACTCTATCATAATGACGTATAGTACTTCAATAGTTTTGTTATTCAGTTTAGTTAAGCTAATCACGATTATATCAGATTAATTGAAGCTGGCGCGCATATGGATGCCGTTAATTTGTACGGTGAAACTCCGATTGATGCAGCAACAACAGGTTTGTTTCATTGACTGCATATTAAATACATTTTTATTGTTTTTAAAAACATCAGCTGTATGCTTTCTAGGCGTAGCTGAAATTATATCACGGACTCGAAGTAAATTGAGTCTCAAATGCATTGCCGCAAAAGCCATTAAACGGTACGCTCTAAACTACTACTAGGGTCTGGTACCTACTCCACTTGTGAGTTTTATAGAACTTCACGGATCTGGAACAACGCTCCGTTAATCATCCCTCCTGCACTTACGAAATTTCCGGAAGCCCGCTTGCCAGATTTCGCTGTGTTTTCCCTATAAATAATTTGACGTTACTGACGCAGACAACCATTGATGAGAGTGTTCTCTTTTTTCTGTCTCACTGGAATCTCGTGATTCGAATTGATCCGAAATTTGCGTCTGCCACTAGAACAACTGGGACAAAGATTGACCGTATGTCACCGTGATTTTCTCTTCCGCTCACTGATATTTTATCAACTGCATATTTTTGTTTCTGATTCATAACATAGGGGGGATGTATTAACACACACATTTGCTGTACAGACTGATAAGTAGCTCTTGCTGATGGTGTTTGAAACGTGTAAATAAAGACGTAAAAGAAATCAGTATTCCGTAATTTTCTACGTATCTGTGTGTTGCGACGTCATAGATTCCATGAAATCTGAGCCGCTGATAGTAGATGTAGTTGCTACTACTATCTGCCGACCAAGCTGGCGAGACAAAAGGTCAAGGGAAGCAACTTCAGCTAAAGTAACACCACCGATGAAGCAGACCAAAATCTTTCCGCGAGCGCCCCACTGAGGATGACTACAATCTCCAATCCGCAAATTGTTACCAAAACAGCGAACGTAGTCACCCAAAGACGGTTCTTTCTCTTTGAGACATCTTTCAACAAAATGGTAAACAAGAGGTGTGTAAACTCCACCGAAAACGTAACTCGGATGTTGACCACTTTTAGCACATGGATTGGGTTGGGAAGACTCGTCTAGCGGCAATAGATTTAAACGTTGGCAGATTTTCCGAAACGGCATGCGTTCTGATCTAAAGGAGGCGGCGTGTGCGACACGCGCGAGTCTATCAGGCAGTAAAGGTTCCAAGCTAATCATTTTAGAATCACGTTGGTTAAACAATCCCAACCGCTGGAGGTAATGCAAAGTTGTTAGGTGTCTATATCCGTACGCTTGCAATAATTGTCTCTGAAGCAAATGATATTCCTTTTCAGGTAAACCGTCTTCCATTATCGAATGGAGGCAGCACAATCTGAGAATGGTGGCCAAATTAAATTGGCGAGCTATGGAATCCTCCAGAAAAGCCAGGTATTCTTTCATTTTAGTGCCAGACATCGCGTCTTCCTGTAACTCAAGAAGCTCTTCAAGTATTCCTGCCTGTCGTTTCATTACAATCTAAATTGGGTGAATAATCATAATTAGAAAGACCGAAAAATCTAAATTTTATTTCAGGAAGTATGATACCTCACAGGCACTGATGTGCAAAGCCAAAGATTTTTGCTGAGATTGGATCCTTCTCAAATCGTGCGAAACAAAGTTTTTCATTTCTTCTATCGAGTCCGTATTTTTTATATCTCGTTTCTGCTGCAGCTCTTTAGCTTTTTTGCTTAAATGTTGAAACACGGCGGATATGTGTTTTCCTTTGATCTTGCGTGAAGTGCATAAAACGAGATGTAAGGGAAAAGCATATATATCACTAAAGAAAGTTGGAACATACTTCGCCATAAATTTCATCAGAAGCTGAGTTTAACATTAGTCTTTGAGACCCTTCAGCTCCATTAGCGTCCAAATACACAAAGCCAGATTTCATTTTCAAGTTTTCATCCAATACTCCTTCGTAAGTCAATTGAGTCAAAAGAAGCGATACAAAGTCAATATTACGATCTAACATAATGAGGTGGGTAAATTCCGTTTCTACTGGAAAAGTCGGCTGAATTTCATTTTTCCAAGTATTCAGTAGGTTGTGAACTCTTTGAGACTTTTCACCCAATGTCATCACACAGGAAAACTTTCCCAAAAGGCATTCAAAACTCATAAGTGCTTTGGCCACAGAAGTCAATAAAGAATTCTCTTCTTTCAAAAATGAAGCCTTGAAAAGATGATGAAGTTCTAGTGACAGCAAGTTGGAGTCAAGTGGAATGAAATCCCAAGAATAACTATGTAGTGTTACAAAATCCAAAACTCCCAGTGATTCAAACAAAGAATGGATTACTGTTAATACTTTAGGTACGACAATGATATGATACGAAACTGTCTTTTCCACTCCATGTCTTTTTAGCTGCTTGGCAACATTTTCAGCCACAGCATAGATAGAAGGAATGAAGTACAGCCTAATATAATTTTTCCAGGGAGGAGCTACAGAAGCAAGCTTAAACATTTTGTCAACACCTTGCTCTCTAAAAAAAAAAAAAAATCAAAAATCAAACAAAATAATTCAAAACAAATTTATAAACTGATACCGAAGTAACCGTGCTCCTGAGACCAAATCTATTGGTTTCATCAGATCTTCATGGATAACTAAGTCTTTTTGGACATCACTTGGAGCTATTTTTGTTAATAAATTTAAAAGACGAAATTGGGACGATTGTCGCAAATTTCCTAAATCCATTTTCTAGTTCGGCTACGATTCTTAGGTGTAACCGTAGTAAAAAAAACCAATAAAATTATGACTCTAAACCATGGAGTTACAATGCTATCACCACTGACAATTGGTAGCTAGGGAGGTAAGTAGGTATAAGTTTAACGTGCAACTAGACAATTGGTAGCTAGTTCAACAATTTTTTTAAATATTGTAAACAAACATTTTTGTCTGCTAACCCAATTCTACTAGTTTTGACAGATGGGTCGCGCACGACTAGTCGATCGTTTAAGACGAATCACACCTGAGGCCTTTTCCGGGTTTCTTGCTTTCTCTATGGTCAAACGTCGATTTTGGATGGGTAGGGCTCGGCCCCGATCACATTCTAATCGGAGACACCGCTAAGCTTCCCCGATAAAAAGGAATCGGGGAAGTTCAGTGCGGGGATTTCATTTTCGGTGCGGAACGGTGCTTTAATCGGTGCTGCACCGATAGTACCGCTTCAGCCATAGGGGGTTAATCTTACCAGTGACCTTGCGTTCTGATAGGCCAACGAGAATCACGTGACTAGGGTTACATTTTGTTCTTGTTGGCCGCAGGGCAACTGCCAATTTAAATCACTATTCATTGATAATCGGGGAAGGCACCGATCACCGATATCACCGCACCGAGCACCGAAATCACCGCACCGATAAAGATCATCCCCGCACCATAGATAAGTGCTCATTATCTGTGCCCGCACCCAATCGACTAAAAAGTTCCCCGATTGGCGCGGGGCCGAGCGCTACGGATGGCTGCACTCGGTGCAGTAGCCAGTGCACACTGGCTCAGAGCGAGAAGAGGCATGTGACGTCATGCACTCCACCGGGTTGTCAGAAAATGGAGGTTCCACTCGAACACTTTTTTCATTTTTTTCGCCGGCTGGAGGAAGTAGCAGACGAAAGAAAAAAAGGCGCCTATCACTAAACAACACACTCTCTAATTCGTCTGCTAAAAATTGCACTGCACCGCTTGCACTGCACCGCTTGCACTGACTAAAAAGGTCGGGCAAGAAAGTGCAGTTTTTGACTGCCGGAGTGCCACTGGAACGTACAAAATCGATGCACCGAAAAAGTGGATTGCACTGAGATTACCACTCGAACAACTTTTTCTCGGGGCAATTGCACCAGTGCAGAAAAGTGCAGCCATCCGAAATCGACAAAAGAACCATGACTGAACCAGTTCACTTTTCGCGAACCCGATTTTTGATCTCTCTCCCTCCGAAAGTGCTGCACCAAGCGGAGGTCTGATTGCACTAACAAGAAAGATAGAGTTTTCGAGTACTAGCACCAAGCAGACGTCTAGAGAGATAGTGTTGTAGTGCATGAGATCTCCGCATGGTGCAGCACTTTCGATGGGAGCGAGCCGAAAAAACCTTAAAAATCCGGTTCGCGAAAAGTGACGTGGGGCGTGGCTTATTTACAGGCGTTGTTTTTACATGGAGATCTCAAACCATGTAATCTATGACTCTGACTGAACACTGATCTGAATCCGTGAATGCTAAATCGACTGAATGGACAGAATGGCTCTTCAAAAACAAATTTTCCACGAAGTACAAAAGTTCTTTCTTGAACTGGATCCAGATCGATCAGTTCTTGCCACACACACACACAAAAAAAATTAATGTAGGGAGGCTTAAGAAGAATTTTTTTAAAACTCAGAGTAATTTTTCTAAGAAAGTTGGTTGTACTTATTTCTATCCAAACCTTAACTCCCAGTTGAATTTTCAAGGCAAGAAATATATCTAGATAATATTGAAAGTCAACTGGATTCATATTAGATTAGAAAGATCTGACTCCAGAATTCAGATTCATGCAAATGCATGGGCATGGCTAACTGAGGAAATATGACTTGGTTTACATAATTAAATAACTTTACAGAAGAAACAAGTCATATCATAGGTCATTTGATGGTGAACATCTTATCACAAACGATCTTGTCTCTAGGGAAGTGCAGGGCCGCTATAGTCAGTTGAAACATTGAAATGCTTAGATCGCCAACGGTTTATCTACCCTTTTTCAAAACAAAAAACCAGCTTTGTTTTGTTTTAATGGTAATACGTTAAAAAGCTAGCATGAATAAACGAAGCTTTCTTGTTCAATTCCTGCGTTGCTTGTTCAGTCACTACTCGTGAGTGTTATTTTATCGAGCGACATTTAGTTTTCGAAGCGTTGAGAAAGTGTATTGAAGAAGTGGTTGAACTTTCTTGAAATGAAACCAGTTGGTAAAATTCTCTCAAACGAGATCGAGATCAGAATTGGAACGTAGAAGACAAAGTAGAGACAAAGAAAGAGCATACATATTGTTGTTATTCGGTTGTTATCAGTCTAGCATTCGTACGTTACCGTCGAAAAACAAAAATTGCAAAAGGGAGGATAAAGAAATTGGGAAACAGACGACAGATTTATGGCGAAACCGGTTGTGATATCCTTATTTTGGTTGAATGCACCTGTAGCAACCCTAGCCGGTTATCATTTTGATACGTCGCTGCCACCGGCGGCCTGCAATGTATCGCTGTTTATAAGCATTTTTTTTTTCGAAAAGGAAAAGGCCAGTGCTCGGCCCACATTCATCGGGTCACTTTTTGAACTAATCTTCGAATCTTGTGCTTGTTTTGATCAGGATGAGGTAAAAAATGAGGTAAAAAATGAGGTAAAAAATGAGGTAAAAAATGAGGTAAAAAAGAATTCGTTAACCTCGATCACAAACCCAGATCACATCATTTTGATATTCTGTATAGCCTGATTTTTACCTCAATTTCTTCTCCTAATTTAGAGTTTTAGACCACTGTTCAAATCTTCTGTAAGACAAACTGTATTTTTAATTTTTAAGTTAGAACATAAGAAGAACATAGCAGCAATACTTATTATACAACGATACAATTGCAACAAAAGAATTATACAGTACCTACCAGAAGTCTTTGGAAGCCTGAGAGAACCTTATGCAAAAACGCCGTATTTGCGGTTCTCTCAGTGCTACAATTTTCACCCAAATGGTACAATTTTTTGTGTGTACGTTCTCATAAATGGTGAAAACGTCCCTAATTTTTTCCAGAATTTTTTTTTATGGGAAAGGTGGGTAAAAATTCGATGAAAAAGTCTTTAGAAAGCCGAGAGGACCTTATGCAAATGACGTCACTTTGGCTTTTGTTTTTTAGCAAACAGCTAGGGCTACGAAGACGCAAAAGGGCTTTAAAAAAAAGAGTTACGTTAGCTCTACCTGTAGTCAACAGTAATGGTACTATGAACTGTACTAGAATACGGAGCATTAGGCCAAAATTTAACTTTGCTTTCCCCTGGAATTCTTTGATGGTATTTTCCTACACATTCCCGATTCTGCGGTTACCTAAACAGGGAAAAACATCAATTGTAGTTCAAGGTTCAAGTGTTCAACTACAAAATAGGAAATTTCGAATTTGTGAAAGTGACCAACACCACGTAACATGAAGGCGGCCATTTGAGCCTCGGTGCACCGACCGACACCACACCTGCTGGAGAATGACACGCACTGATCGATCCCGATGGTCCATTTTTCGGTGCGGAAGTTGGTGTGTGCTCCTGGCTGAAACTACTTAGGGCCGACCCCTAGAAAAAAGCCGAACGTGTTTAAACCGCGAACAGGATTTTTGTTTTGCACTTAATTTCACTTTATAGTAAAACAACTTTCGCGTTTCACGTTTTAGGAACTCCAAATTTTTTATAAATGTTGGAAACTTCCCTAGCGGATAAATAATAAAGCTTTCAGCAGCGTTACAAAACTCCATCTCCAGAGGGCTACAGGAAATCCACAATATAATTTCGTCTGCTAAACATTGGTGTATCCATAACCATAATCTGAAAGTAGAATAACTCGCATTTGTTTGGCAAATTTAGTGGAAAATGGCGGATAAAGCAGGTAAAGGCATCCCAGTTTTACCTGAAGCAGAGGCAGCAGCCGCTCGAGCAAAGCTAAGAAATGCGTTAAAAGCTGAATTTCGCAAGCAAGTAACTCATCCCTACGTCCACAATGAACCTGGCATCATCGTAAGGCTTTGAAAATTCTATTTTTGCACTTGGTCAAATCTAAACCTCAATATCATTGCAGTTCGATCCAGCGATCCAGCGATTCTCATCCATGAAGGTTTCAAATGTTGATTTTTTCAGAGTTACACCAAAAACAACCCAATATGGTCTTGTGCCGCTGGTTGGGTTAATCCTTGGATTTGCCTGGATTTTTCAGACAAAGCGAGTAATATATTTTATTTAAATGTCTAATTCCGTTTATATAACATTTGGTTTGTTTTCAGAATGAGCACGAAACCAAACTAAGAACAGGTCAGGTGTCTTATGCTGACAGGATGTTTAAGTTTAATTAGTTCAAATAAGCTCACACTAGTACCTAGTAATTGCTAAAGAAGCCTATTTGATCTTAGTCCTGTTTAATTTCTGTACTGCATCCAATGTAATAAATGGGAGTGAGATGTATGAAGCCTCTTGTTCTCTTTTTAGTAGGGACATAGAAAAAAAAATTCTTTAAAAATCTTTGTAGAAACTAATCTTATAGTCTGGTGGTGGAAGCAGATAACATCTCAGTGTGGCAAAGTTAAAGTTCAATAAGATAGCTTAGCAATTACTGAACGCAAAAAAAAAATCATTCAAACTTCTTGACCCCATAATTTACATGGACTGAATATATCTAAATAACACCCTATAACTGTGGAGCCATAGCAAATCAATGTTATTATGTTAAATCTAGTCTACATATGTACATCCGTTCTGTCGTTTTCGAATCAAGTTCATGTTAAAAATAGCTTTGTGTGATTTTAAAAAAACTACAATTTAACTTTTCTATTGCTCCATGCCTTAAAAAGCTTCATCGTATTTTCTGGGTAGAAAATTATGCCGAAAAGGGGGGGGGGGGTGATAATAGTGTGTTTCGTTCTGTAAGTAACGTTCTTGCTTCGAACTATCCAAAAATTCAACAGTGTAAGCATTGTGTAAGCAAGAATTTTTCCAAATCTATTCCTTCTGCTGAAGACAGCAAGTCTCCTTATATGAACGATGCGGAACATTCTTCTACTTTCTAAGAAAAATGAATGCAATTATAACGATCTGCTATAAGGATAAAAAGTAAATCGTTTGCATTAATGTAAAGAATATTAAAATAAAAAAGAAGAATGATAATACAAACCACAATTGGAATAGCAAATTGCGGGATTTTTAGCCGAACACAATTTGTCAAATAGGTGTACCCTCTCTCAACTTCAGCGGAATTTGCAGCGCTATATTTCTAATCAATTAAGGAAGAGGGGGAGGGGAGGAATCGTGGCTCGTACGCATTGAAATAGTCACCAAAATCAAAGACAAAAATTATGGTTAAAACGATAAATCAATGCGATGGAAGGAAAAAAAAGTAAATTTTACGAGTTGATGGGATTCCCTAGTAATAATGCCCAACCATTAATTGTTCCATATGTGATCGGCTATTCATAGAAGCTGAAGAACAATAATAGCGCTTCAAAAATGTTTCTTCTCGTTTCTCCTTTCCGATTGGATGGCTTTACTTTGCATCGACTGCAAGTTGTTATCAACCCGTACACCCTTATGATCACGGCGAGGGTTCAGTTCAGACGTTACCGTAAAATGATTTGCGGCTGTTGCGAAAGAAAAAAAGAAATGTCTACAAAGATTTTACGAGGTGAAAATTCACATGAGAAAAAAGTAAAACAAAATAAAACTTCTTGCGAAAGACGGATAGGAATGAAAAAATGCTGGCTCAGTTGGTTGCTCCAAATGCACGTGTCGGTCTGTTTATCTTATCATGTAGCTAGTTCCGGCTGCTGGGGAGTGAAAGGCTATTAGAGCTGAAACCCCAATTTGACCATTACGTTGAGTTTTGTTATCCCCCACTAATTTCTTCAGTATCTATGATGGTTAAAAAAAAATGTGTTTATCTCGTTTTAATTTTTTTAATATCCAAAAAGCATTCAAAAAATTCCGATAGATGGCAGCCAGCACTGAATTAATTGAGGAATTTTAACCTTTTGGAGCCTCTCGCGTGCTCGAAAAAAAGCACACAAAAACTGTGGCGGGACTGGCGGCACAGTTATCATCTGGAAATAAGAGGTGGCTATAGTTGAAAGTGGTTTTTTCGTCCCCATCAGCCCGATTTTACTGTCAAGTCCCGACCGGTGCAGTCAAGTACTTTTCGTGCTCCCTTTTACCTATTCACTTTCTTCCATTATCTACTTATCTTGGTTCCACTGGACCATTTCCACTTGTTCCTTCTCTCCCCTAACTTGAAAAGCAGTTTATTTCAAACCAAGTAAGTTCGTTTTGCATTTTAGTTGGTTGTGTTTATTCGTTTGTTTTTGTTGTTTTGTTTTGTTTTTCTTTTTAAAAATGTGCATTTTTAGTATTTGTGACTCACCGTGAAAATGGCGATAAAATGTTCTGGCACTGTTTGTGATCGCCATCTGTCAAAGCTGCAGATGTTCGTCACAGTTGTGTGTTTTATTTTTTAATGTTTATTTTTATTATTATTATTATTTTTTTTTCGTTCGAGTGTTCGATTTTATTCTTCGTTTGTTCAACTGAATACTACCTAATTCGTCAAGTACGTAGTGGCCTAACTAAATATTTCGTTCGTTGGTGTCAGTGTGTGTTAGTTAAGTTGCGATTCGTAAACCGGATTCAGACACATTCATCTTTTACCATCCAATTGATAAGACGTGTCCCAACAAGCTACCGGCCGGCTTACTTATCTTATGAATTATGTCGTTTATCTTGACATAATAATATCACTTTATCTAAGAAAAATGACAAAGCTCGGACTATGTTTGAGCGTCTAGTGTTTGAAGCTTTTAGTTGTTAACAGAAGTTAAACCTTAGAATGATTTTTAATCGAAATTAGCATCCACAGTCACGTCAAACAATCAACTTTCCACCGGTAACCTGTTAGGTAACAACGGTCGTGTTTTGTGTACTGCATATCTAGTTGACGTGACACGGGAGCCCGATGAACTCCACCTTTTCACTGTTGATCTCATAGGAAAGTTTCACCTGGGATTATTGGCCTTTGTCACTACCAGCTTTTTTTTTTTTTTGCTATCACGCCCTGTAAACAGCCAAGGCAACTTTCCCGTTTATTTACTGTGCATTATCTTTTTTTTTTTTTTTTCTTGAGGTGAAGGGAATCGTGCATAGAACGTCAAAGTCACAATGAGTCTGGTACTGTTTTCTTATCTGATACAGCTTGATCTCTCCAGTCAACAAGCATTGCGACACCCAGTAAAAAGGGATCGAGATAGATCACTCCACGGACGAGCCTTTTTTTTTTTTTCATTTTTTTTTTTTCGTTTTCAAAGAAATAAGGGAGAAAAAAATGTTTGTTTTCGGCGAACAAGGGTATGCTTGACGTCGATATAAAAAAAAAAAAAAACAAAAAAAAAAACAGGTTCCTTTTATTTCTCTAGACCTTCTGAAAAAGAGTAAAAAGACTAAAAAATAACCGTGACCATGGGTTCGTTTCTGAAGCGAAGCGCATCTCAGACTAGAAATTAAGAAAGAAAAAAAAAAAAAAAAACGGAAAACAAAAATAAACTCATTTGCATTGAAAGGGATGACGTCTATGGTGTGCAACTACGATTGATTATTCATTTTTCAAGCTGGCCGCGCCTGCATCGTGAAATCTCTACTGGTTCAATGGAGCAAAGTCGATTTCTTTGGTTGTTATTTTTACTGCCTGTGCGTATCAGCCACTCGACCATCCGCCCTCCTATTTTATCATTCGTGAAATTCCCAGCTATGCCTTCCCTGTGCTATTCTTTAAATATTTATATAAACTGTACATATAAAAAAAAAGGCCTGTCTTTTAAAAAGTTCCTCTACTGGAACTCTTCAGATCCGTGTTGAAGCAGTGATTCATTAACCTCTATTTTAAGGTACACGCAGCAGTCAGCATCCGCCTTAATTCGTTCAGTGGGCGAGTGCGTGCGTGCGTGCGTACGTTTACCCGTAGAAAGAACGCCCTCCCCCCCCCCTCCCCCTTGCATCCTGGGTGTTGTTGTTGCTTCAACACTTACCCCGCCTTTCCAATAGCATCTTCCAAACTTGAATAACAATAAGGAAGGCAGCGTAGATGGGAAAACAAGGTCCTACTATGGCGAGCTTTTGGCTTATGATTTGAGTCCATTTTCCTCGAAGTCTAGAAATCATTAGTCGCATATTCTCAACGTGACCCCGACATTTTTTTTATTTATTTCTGTTTTTATTTTTTCATTTTTTATTAATTTTGTGTTTTTGTAATGAACCATTGCCTTGAGCGACATTTACGACTGATGATTCTATCAGTTCAGTTCCGGTCGCTGTGAAGTAAAGCTTAGCAATGAAAAAGTTCATGCTCTGATTGTTTTAACACGTTTCGCTGAGTGGTCTACCATTCGCCAACATTTTATACCATGCATGAACAAAATTTGAGAATTAACAAGTGCTATCTGATTTCATACGCTAGGAGAACGGCCATTATCTACCGTCGTCATCGTGGCCCCTCCTTCCAGCCTGAGAGAACAGCACCATGGAGAAAGATTTGCACGTGCGGGACCGGGTAGGAGTCCAGGATTTTGTTCTGTTGGAGAACCACACGTCTGAGGAGGATTTCATAGAAAATTTGCAGAAACGATCGAAAGAAGAGCTTATTTATGTATGATACATTTTTTTCTCTCTCTCTCTTAGACTTTTAGTGGGAATTTCAAATCGAGGCTGAATTATTCTTTTCATTACTAACAGACATACATTGGATCAGTGTTGGTTTCCGTTAATCCGTACAAGAACCTCCCCATCTACGGATCAGACTATGTCGAAAAGTATCGCAATGTCAATTTCTACGAGCTGCCACCACACGTGTAAGAGAAATCTTACCCTCGAGCAAACAGCCTAAAGCCTTTTCACCTTATACCTTTTATTTGCACTGCAGATTTGCCCTGACGGACACGGCGCTGCGGTCTCTGCGCGGAGAGCTCATCAATCAGTGCATCCTCATTTCAGGTTCATTGCGATGAGTTTAACAGTTGCATTTCCCTTTGTACGGATTGTTAGTAATTTTGTTGCCGTTGTTGCTTTTCTTGCTGGCGGCCACCAGGTGAATCTGGGGCGGGAAAAACTGAGGCATCCAAAAAAGTGTTGCAGTTCATTGCGGCCACAACGCGTAAGAAGGCGAGCCTTGAGACGGTAAAAGACAAATTGCTGCAATCCAACCCGGTTTTGGAGGCCTTCGGTAACGCTAAAACCAATCGCAATGATAACTCGTCCCGATTCGGCAAATACATGGACGTCGAGTTCGATTTCACCGTAAAATAAATTTTCTTAAAAACGAGTTTCAGCAGGAGAAAGTCGTACCTGAGAGCGCCGCTTGTTTCATTTCGTGCAGGGCGACCCCACCGGTGGACACATCATCAACTACCTGCTGGAAAAGTCACGTGTCGTATTCCAGGCTAAAGGCGAACGCAACTTCCATATATTTTACCAACTGCTGGCTGGAGCTGACGACGACCTTTTTGGAGAAGCTATTTCTCAAGAGGGACCCTGATCTCTACGTTTACCTTAAACAGGTTTGCCATACGCTGCGCTAGTACAATGCACAATGATGGATGGATACCTTTGATTCGATGGGTCTACTGTTTTTTGATCGCAGGGCGAAAGTTCACGATTGAGTGGAGTTGACGACGCGCAGAACTTTAAAATCGTAAGGGGTGCTCTGCACGTCATGGAAATTGGAGACGAAGAACAAGAAGCACTTTTCCATCTTTTGTCGGTCATCATCCATCTTGGTAACGTCGAGTATGCCAGCGGAGAAGGTGGTCGAGCAAGCATCAGCAATCCTGCTTTGGTTTCTACTATCGCAAAGGTGTGTATCAAATTTTTGTATTGTTGTTTTGTTTGGAAAGAACGAAAGAAAAAAAAAACCAGTATTCTAAAATTGGGGCGTCTTGAAAATAAAAAATTGCTTTTCTATATTATGCATTAGCTTCTCGGATGCCCGGAAGATAAGCTGGTGAAAGCTTTGCTGAACCGTACAATTGAAGCACGCGATGACGTTGTGGTATCGCCAATGGGGCGCGATGAAGCTGTTAAAGCGCGCGACGCTTTGTCCAAATCCGTTTACGAGCGCATGTTTAACTGGCTCGTCCAGCGACTTAATCGCTCGCTGCAATCGGGTGCCGAGGTCAAGAAGAAAATCGTACTCGGCATTTTGGACATTTACGGCTTTGAAATCTTCCAGTCCAACAGTTTCGAACAGCTCTGCATTAATTACTGCAACGAGAAGCTTCAACAACAACTGTTCATCGAATTGACGCTCAAATCCGAACAAGATGAATATCGCCGCGAGGGCATTGCTTGGGAACCCGTCGCCTATTTCGATAACAAGATCATCTGTGACCTTATCGAGGAGAAGCACAAGGGTATGATACAGTCGTTGCCAGTACATCAAAATGCATTCTTAAAACCTGTTTCTTTTCGTTCATCCAGGTATCATTTCTATCATGGACGAAGAATGTCTGGTGCCGGGCGAAGCCAACGACAAAACATTTCTTAATAAGATGGACAAGCTGCTGAGCGAACACCCGCACTACGTCAGCCATGCGAAAGGTGACACCAAAACGAAGAAAACGATCGAACGTGAAGAATTCCGTCTAGTCCACTATGCTGGCGAGGTCACGTACAACGTCAATGGCTTCCTGGAAAAAAACAGCGACCTGTTGTATCGTGATTTGAAGGAAGCCATGATTTCGTCTTCCAATAGGATCACCAAAGATGTACATGTCACGATATTTGTTTTCTACGTAGCCTAATTCCTTTTCTTATTTGATTGAATTTGATTTTTTTTTTTTTTTTCTTTTCTTTCCCGTCAGATGTTCACGGGAAGCGAACTGAGTCGAAAGAAGCGTCCAGATACGGCCGCGTCACAATTCAAGACCAGTTTGGCCCAGCTGGTGGACATTTTGGTTAGTAAAGAGCCGTCGTATATTCGATGCATCAAACCCAATGACGTTCAGAAACCTGGACTGTTCGAGAAGGCCATCGTCACGCATCAAGTATGTATGACTTTGATGACACATTTTAAAAAGGAATTTCATTTCAAACTTCCAAATTTCATTAGGTGAAATATTTGGGTTTGATGGAGAATTTGAGAGTCCGTCGAGCTGGTTTCGCATACCGTCGACCTTACGAAGGCTTCTTGAATCGCTACAAAAGCCTGTGTCCGGAAACTTGGCCGCATCCGAAAGGCGATGCCAAAAGCTCCGTTCAGACACTCGTCAATCATCTGAAGGTGAAAGCAAAGTTTTCCCCAAATGAAGGCATTATAAGCCATTCTCAATACTGATACAATTCAATGTTTGAAACGCAGTATGGAAAAGATGATTATCGCATGGGTCTGACCAAGATATTCATCAGGCTGCCCAAGACTCTGTTTGAAACTGAAGACGCATTTCAGAAGCGCAAGAACGAGTTGGCTAGCAAAATTCAGGCCAAATACAAGGGCATCCTGCAGCGACGCAAGTACCTGGCTATTCGCGCTCGCATCATCATCGTGCAAGTAAACTTATTGGCGAAAAGAAATTGAGAACTTTGTTTTTTTGTTTTTTTTATTAAAACGATTTGAATTTTACATTTTAAGTCGCTGGTTCGTCGTTTCTTGGCTAAACGTCTAGCTGCCAAACGCCGATCGGCTGTAGCCGTGATTCGTCGATTCATTGTTGGCTTCATGAAGCGTAACGAGCCGATGGGAAGCGACAACGAAAAATTCCTCGGGTTTGTCCGTCACCAGTACCTGTTGCGTTTGGCTAAACAGCTTCCTCAATCAATTATGGACAAGTCCTGGCCCGACGCCCCTGCCAGTTGCCAAGAGGTTTTTGGCATTTGTCTCACTTGCTGGAAACCGCGAAAATACGTTTGATGTTTCTTTTAATGCAGGCCAATAATATACTGAGGGCCATGTACATGCAATGGATGGTGGGACGTTACTGCAAGAGCCTTTCGCCTTCGCGTCGGCATCAATTTGAAATGAAAGTGTTGGCTGAAGCGGTATTTAAAAGTAAATTGTGTAACTCCCCCCTAGTGTTTGCAGTTGTATTCAAATGATTCATTATTATCATTTGCTTGACTGTAGATAACAAAAAGAGTTACGGTGCCAGTGTCACCAAGTGGTTCGTCGATAGCCGATTGTCCAACGAACAAAAAGAACTTTTCCGCTCTAATTTTGAAGCCAATGTCAAATCCCAAGGCGAGACTATTTTGGTATGCTTTTATGCTTTTACACTTTATTCGTCGCCTTTTTTCTCGTCGGTTACACTTGATGGGTCATTTTTTATTATTATGATTTTTTTTTTCAATTGGCTTTTCTTTAGTACTCGGCTCCAGTTACGAAATTTGACCGTCATGGCTATAAGGCTCGCGAGCGTTTCCTAGCACTCACCAAAGCGGCTGTCTATTTACTAGATGCCAAAGACTGTAAAGTCAAACACCGCTTGACATTCAACGATATCACTGGCATAACGGTGACCAACAGTCAGGATAATTTGATCGTGGTGCGAATCCCCGAAGACGATAAAAAAGACAAAGGGGACCTGATCCTCGAATGCAACTACCTGATTGTAAGTCAACGAATCTTGTTTATTTTCAAGTAATTGTTTATTTTCACGTGCTTGTGCATAAACTGGATACACATTTTTTTTTTTTTTTAAGGAAACGCTTACCTGGATTGTGGATACCTGCAAAAAACGCGACATAATTCGATTTGAATCCGCAACTTCGTAATGATCCACTTTCACTAATTAATCGACTTTTACAATTGCAATTATTCATTTTCTACAATTTATGTATTGTTTTTTTTTGTTTTTTCCTTAAAGGCTGACGCATCACATTGCCAAGGGTAAGCCTGGTACTATTGAAATCACCCGAGGTGGAGAAATAACGGGCATTTCTAAGGGTAAAAATGGTCATCTGATGGTGGTAAGTTGCCAACAACCGCTAAAACGTTTATCTTCTCTCAATAAAAATTTTATTTTTTTTGGTTTGTTATCTCACGCTTTAGGCTGCTACATAAAAGTCGAAGCATAATCGTAACCGTTTAGCGGTGAGACGGGCAATTCACAAGCGACAGTTCAGATAAAAAGAAGACATTCCTTTAATTTTTTTTCTTTTTCTTTTCCGTAATTCATTTTTGTTGATTACTATTTTTGAGATGATGACAAGCAAAACGACTCGGAGCACCGACAACAAGTGCCCTTATTCGATTTGGTCAACTATTTACAAATTATAATCGATAATAGTGATTTGGAATTCCAGCAGCTAGTCTCGTAAACATGGTATACAAATGATATAGCACAAAAAATCCTAAAACGTATTATTTGATTAGATTGTTTACGAAGGGGAAAATTATTGAACTTACTATGTTGAATTTATGTGCATTTGGAAATCGATAACATGAAAACTTTATCAATTGAGACGATATTTTTGTTTTTTCTTTGTTTGATCTCAAGGTAGAGTAACATTCACACAAATACAGACCTTCCATAATTTGGCAACTCATTATTCGATTGAAGATTCCTTACATTGAAGTTTGACGGCCAGAAATTCTGATTACAATTTAGATGCGGATCGCAACGATGACGCAACAAGTAACCGATTAACTAGAGTGAATCATCTATTTGTGTACTCACGACATCTGAGGAAGCCAGAAGTTAATGCTCCATTCAGGTTTCACAGCATGAATGAAACGAGATGAAGTGTTTCGATGCGCAGCAATTCAAGACCATACTGGGATGTTTTGAAACTCTCAGCAAAGTCAGGTGTTTGGGTTTTTTTTAAAATGAAGTGTTCAAGGTTAAGCAAATTGCGTGGTGGCATCAAGACAAATGCGGGCGTTGTTTAGCAATGAGAGAATAAGCAGAAAAATCACGAATATTCAGGATACAATCAATATTGTTGGTTGAATGGGAAAAGCCATTTAATTATTAGTCTGATAAGTTTTAAAATTATGCATTTTCTTTATATTTAAATGTGGATAAATAAACTGAATGAATTTCCCAAGCAAAAATTTATATTGCCATCAATCAATTTGCTTTATTTTCGTTTTGATTTGTCGAATTCTTGTAGGTCCTTTGAAGCGAAAAATTATAAAGATTATACATTATCATTTAACTTATTTTCATTAGCGTTGTGAAGGATAATTGAAAGTGTCTAATCATATAAAAAGTGAATGCTATTTATATTAAGGGGGAGTGAGGAACGATTTTTGCTGTGTGAACTTTACACCTTTGATGCATTTTGTTTCGTGATATTTTCAGTTGCTTGAATTTGGAAAATCTTTCCATAGATGGAATCACTCAGATTATTTGTAGCTGCCAACGCCAAAATAAGACAGTCGTGTCGTGAGGAGCATGATAAAAATGCAATCTTTTACTGATCTTCCCCTAAGGTGAGACTTTGCATAAAGTCTCCGCCCTACAAAAAGGAGGAAATGCAGCAACAAGTAATAATACGTGACCCCTGTTTTATTTTATTTTTTTGTGTAAACCTGGAACATTTCAATTTGATCAACAACATAAAAAAAAAAAAAAAAGAACAGTTAAGCTGGGCTCTACGACTGTTCTGTGGGTATTCGTCCAGCTATACCGGCTGAAAGCGCATGTTCAGCAATGAAGCTCTTGACTGTAGCGATACCTTTCCTAGCATCATTTTTATTCAGGTAAGAAAACTTTGCTTATCACAAAAACTATACGCACTTGTTGCAAAATAGCTGCTATCGTTTATTTAAAAATTCTCATCGAGCTTTTTACTTGGTTTTCATGAATACCAAATACAGATTGAACAAGTAATATGCCATGGGCGTTTAATGAATCCGCCATCAAGAAACGCAATGTGGAGATTCGGTTTCCCCAATCCAGTCGACGTAAAAGACAATGAGCTTTGGTGCGGGGGAGTCAAAGGTAATAACACACCTTTTTATTTAGCAACAAGAGGGATCATTTATAGAATTTCCTTCAATGTTACACTTTGTTACAGTGCTATGGGATGTCAATGGTGGCAAGTGCGGTGTTTGCGGAGATCCGTGGAACGAGCCTCAACCCCGCCCTCACGAAATTGGGGGTTACTTTGCAAACGGCCTGCTAGGACGGCGCTACACTCCGGGACAGGTAATCGACATAGAAATTGAGCTCACTTCGAATCACAAAGGGCACTTCGAATTGCGACTTTGTCCATTGCTCGGATATCTAACTGCAAACAATGAAACAGACGATTGCTTCGAAAAGTATTAATCATCGTATCAGCACGTTTTTTTCCTTTATGAATTTTAATACCAACCATATGGCAGGTACCCACTGTATTTAGAAGGCCAATCCACGTATAAATTCCTGATTCCAGATGATTCGGAGAGACACGTAGTTTTCAAGTATCGCGTTAAACTGCCTAACCAAGTCACTTGTACACATTGCATAATCCAGTGGATTCACTATACCAGTATACATTTTTTAAAGGGTCGTTTCTCCGTTAGCTGTTAGCATTTTTGTTCACGTATAGGCCACATTAACGGACCTGCATGGGACCTGCGATGACGGAACTGTAAACATTGGATGTGGAAAACAGGAAATTTATCGGAACTGTGCGGATGTAGTCATCATCAGCAACACAGGGGCTTTGAACCATTTGGACTTATTCCAACTATTCCGACAAGCCAAAACGTTAATCCATATGCCATTAGATTATGGAACAATAACGCTCATCATGGCACGCAAACCGAGGAAACTTTAGTTGTCCGGTACAACCACTTTTAATCCTTTTAATATTTCAACGACACAGAAAATTAATTCAGTTGCACCCTAAAAATGCACAGCTCCCAGTCCTGTACTGCAGTTGGAAAATACCGAGGGATCAATTACTTCGATTCCTGGTGCATGACTAGCTGTATGAAGTACCCGCCCACTTGTCCGGAACACGCTTGTCAGTGCATGTAAGATTGTCCCCTTAACCATCTTTATGGTAGAGAAAATACTCTTTTATTCCAAATACGAAGTATCGTGTTGAATTATATTTTGCAGAGTAAGCTGTGCCCCAAAGGAAGAACTGCTAAAAAGCGAACGAGTATCAGAGGAATCTTTTGTCAGCACGATTGCTTGCTATCGCCCTTTAGCGAGCGATGTTCTCGATTGTGCACATGTTCTTAGGAGAATCGAGTTTGCTGACTGGAGGAGATGAAAAGTCAAATTAACGTCTACTTTGACGCAACCATCGATTACCTTAGTGGATTAGTTCTACTATGTCGTAAAAAATTGTAACCTGAAAATTTGCAGTGGAACACTGTTTCCAGTTGGACGAAAGACGTACCTAAATGGCACTATTTTGCTATTGTTTAAAATAAACGATTTTTTAGTGTCTATAAGTAAGGAAAAATCCAAATTCAGTTAAAATAGAACACGAAAAACAATCACCCGTTTTTTTATCTCTTTGAATTTAAAATGCCATATTGCACTCGAATCTTGAAACTGTTTTTTTTCTGGAGGAAACTGTACACTTGTATACAGTGTACAGCCCCATGCCATGCAACGTTTGTATCTCATGGATTATAAGAAGAGTACTTCTTCAGTCGGTATTCCGATGAAAATACGAGCAATCAAATAAAGCAGTTTACGCGCATTCTCCTAAGTGACTATCCCAAGCAATAAAAATAATAATAACGATAATAAAAAGGCAACACCCAAATGAAATAGCTAACTCTTTGCCAAAAAGTGTTGCGGCAAACAAAGAAGTACAATAAGGTTTCTGTGATGATACACTCGACGTGCATGTGCGAAGCGTCACAGAGAGAGAGAGGTGAGGGTGATGATGATTGAAGATGAAAAGATGGATTAAGTTGATGGACTTAACGATGTATTTCCAAAAACAGGCTTAAAACAAAGGACTTACGTGACTTACGGACTCAACGGATAAAACTGAACTAGGCTACTTCAAAAAAGGCAACTGACTTTCACAGATTACATTAGGTAGGCCCTTGCCTTCCATGAACCTGCCCTTTGAGGGGAGAACTGTAAGTGGCAGCAAAAACATAAGAGACTGTGTTTACAAAGAAAACAAAACGTAAACGAGATCTTCTTTGCTGGGATGTTTCCATTTGGAGAATTTCCGACGTTGTTGTTGTTAATTTTCCTTGGGGGAAGAACTCCTCGGTAGGGCACACCTCGGTCCACATAGTATCTGATGATGATCAGGATACCTTGCATAGCGAGCAGTAACGCGGTTGGTGGGCAATCGATCAGCTTAGTGTGCCCGGCAACTGCCACCGGCAAAAAACAACCGAAACATCGGTGCTGCTTGAAAAGAAGTTCAAGCCGGTCCTGGTTAGTGAAGGTCATGAACTCCTCACATTCGGCAATCAACCGACCACACCCAGATGTGCCTTCCGGTTTCCCAACGTGTTGCTTGAGAAAACAAGGTAGTACTGGCGTGTGGTTAGGCACCACATATTTCGGTCTATCCGATAGGGTGACGGATGCAGAGACGGGTTTTCCCTCGCTATCTCTCGAGCTTGGTGGAGAAGAGATCTAATGTAGCCACTCATTAAAGTCTCTCTACCTGAACTGAAGTGAACGTGTACGTTAACAAGATCCCGTGTCACGTTGTCGATTTCTTCGTTCAGGTTCACGATCGTTTTATGAGCGCACACAACCTCAATTGCCGAATTCCTAGCACTTAAAGCTTGATTTAGGCGATCGCGAAGATTAGCCACAACTCTTCTTCCCTCTCTTGAGACTCTTTTAGTTTATTTTTGCTTGGGCAGAGGATGGAGGCGGATATTCTGCCATTTTCTAAAGTGCACGTAGATAAGTTATCTTGCGAGTGTTCACAGTTCACGTGTTTTGTCAAATGACTGTCGTCTACTGACCTTGAAGGCTAAACAGTTTCTCATCACCCAGCATTAGCATGGTGTACAAGGGAGGTGGAGCAACTCTTCAGTTAAAAGGGGTATCTCCAGAGATAGGGAGATGGCTCACTCCCACGTAAAGCCCAGCAGTCGACATTTTCCTCCTCCCCTCTCTCTAGCAGACGAATTTCGACTGCGCTGCTCCTTTCGGCCAGCTCCGGAATCATGGCTGTACTTGGCGGTAAGGATTTCCCAGTAGCGCTCCCCTTCACGTTTTAAACCATACCGTCCTTACCGCCAAGTACAGCCATGATTCCGGAGCTTGAAAGGAGCAGCGTAGCCGAATTCGTCTGCTAGACGATTGATATAATAGGCTAACATTACCACATAAATCCTAAATGCCTTTATGAACTATACACATGGAGTGAAATGCGATCGATGGGATTTGACAGCATAAAGTCATAACAGGATCATGTGGCAAAGATGATAGATAGGTGAAATAGTTTTCCTTTTCTTCTGAAACAAACAAAGTTGATCAAATCCGCTCTGCAAAAGATAATTTTACCTC